>NC_133772.1:31335012-31341080 GCF_003597395.2 Chelonoidis abingdonii | reverse complement strand
GATTGGATTTTGGGGTTTATTCTACAGGCTGCGTCCTGTGTTCTGGATAAATCCTTCAGCATGTATTGCTCTCTCTAATTGATTTTAAATAACAAGTACCTGAAGAGTTTGTTCTGCCACTAAAATGTTACCCTATTGAAATCATTCCAGTGACTAATAATGTAACCCCCTCCTATGCTATTAATGTTAATGCCTTTTGAAAGTACCTGAGAATAGTTAAACAACAGGTGTATTATAGTACTAACACCAAGGAAAAATGGTATTGAATATAACTGAGGCTGGGAAGGCATGGCAGTGGATCTAGTATGTGTAGGAATTCAGGATTTCCTGAATGACCAGCTGATGGCCATTTGGAGTGATCTCTGAGTACCAGACTTGGCCCACTGCCCTTACAGAACGCATCAGGAATACCATCTGATTTGTGATCATGAAGACATACTTGGACACTTCTGAGTCGAAGCGTGGCTCACTGGTGTGGTGTTGTTATCATTACTTTTCTCTTGCTTGCTGCTGTAAAGCACTCCAGCTCCTAGAGCTCAATTGCATGTTATCCTTTGGATGTGAGAACACTCAGACAAAAGTTTGTTGAGTATTCTCAAAGGAGGAGTTGTTGGTGTCAATAGGCATAAATCTAGGTAACTTGGGAAAATGAAGACCACACGTGTCGATAAAGCCCTCCTGCTCAGGCCTCAATGAACCATTGTTCTCCATGTTAAACACTTTGTGTAACTAGTGAAGACCTAATGTGTTAATAGCTGTAAAATGTAATGTCAGCAGTTAGTTTTTTGATTGTAATAGCCAGTTCCCTGCTGTAATACCCTGGAGCTAAATTGAAGCAAGTTTCAAGGCTACTCTTAGATACAGCATACATGTCTCTGCAGCAGAAAGGGGAGAGGGAGGGGGGGAAGACAAAAAGATGGAGTGAGAAAAGATACTGCAGCTGGATGGGAAAGGAGGGGGGGAGTGAAAGATCAGTTGGTCAGCAAGAAAAAGTTTTGTAGTAAACAACTGGGATATAAAAGGAAGAAACTGCTTGTTTTAGGTGTGCAAGATTTGAAATTGCATTCTCCCTCGCACCTCATTTGGGCTCAAATAAACTTGTGTTTTGCTTCTCCACCCCTGGTGTGTTTATTCGAGCCAAGCACACCGGACCCTGAATCTCTGTTGCTTGCCTCTGACACTTTGTGCTGGCAACAGAACTGAGGCCCATGATTATTAATCTTATTTTAAAAGAGCTATAAAGTCATTCAGGGGGTTAATCCTGGTGGCCTGGGTAGAGGCCGAGTTAAGAGTGAAACTAGTCAAAAAAACAGAGAGGCCTTGTACCAGGCCTTGAAGAAACCTAACTTGTCCAAGTATGGAGCTCTACAGAACAAGGCAGGCCTCAGCCTGAGCTATGTGAAACCTGAGGACACCTCCATAGGCTTAGGCCTCTTGAGCTTCTCTTGGCTGGTGTTTTCCTAGGCTCCCTGTCTTTTTCTCATGGCATTGCTAACCCACAGCCCAAGTCTCCCTACTTCAGCAGGAGAAACATTTGGCCATTTTTCAATCACAGTCAGCACCTTTTCCCTTCAGAAGTTTCCTCCTCTCCTCCAACTCTCTCCTGTCTGGGGTGTCTGCCCCCGCTGTCAATGGAAGGATTCCTATGGACTTTGAAGCAGGCCTTTTCTGTCAGGGGAAAAAATCATGCCTTACCCTCACTGTCTGGAAGAAACCCCTAGGCAATGACATTTTATACGTATTCAGAATTGGCCTTTCAGCATGCTAGTAAGGCCTCCCTTCTTCACCCTGCCTTTAGAACTGGAGTTGGCCAGGGTTTTCCATTTAAAGACTTTAATACGCAGCAATAGCAAAAAAATTACAGAACTTGCACCCTTGTGCCTGAAACGTGTTCTGCTGCCACCCTATTGTTTTGGTTCCAGGCTAATTTGGTTAGCCAAGTCTTCCCTCTTCATTACTGCAGTCCTGGAAAGCACACGGCCCCCTACAGTCACTGCCTTATTGTAAGTCATCCAGTATTAGCCTCCAGTTTTGCATCATTTAAATAAGCCATTGGGTTGTTGAGGAAACAGGTTATTGTGATTGTTGTATCTTGGCACAGATCAGTGCTGGCCATCCTCATGCAAAAATTGTAGCTTACACCCCTCCCTTTGGATTGTCTCTAGTATCCTAAGGCAATCATTCATCTTACTTCTGTGCCAAGCTGATACCAAGTGTTTGCATTGTCATATCGTGCACATGAATCAACATAGGCAGTCATTTAGCTGGTATGAAGAAAATCACAGGCACCCATCCACTTGCATGCAACTTGTATCTCAACTGGTGTTATTCTTTATAGGTGGCTGTCTGCTGCCATGACTGAGCTTTCAGAGAACCCCCTCTCTTCTGACAGACTTTAAGGCCAGAAGAAACCCTCATGGTCAGTCTGACCTCCTGCACATTACAGGCTATAAAACCTCACCCATCTACTCCTGCAATAGATGCATGGCTTCTGTTTGAGTTAGGATGTCCTCAAATCATGATTTAAGGCAAAATTTACAGAGAATCCACCATTTACATTCATTTAAGCCTGCAAGTGACCTATGCCTGGTGCTGGAGAGGAAGGCACTCTGGCTCTTTGACAAATCTGACATGGGGGAATTCCAACCCCACAGATGGTGATCAGTTAGACCCTGAACATGTGGGCAAGACACACCAGCTAGGTACCTGTGGAAAGAATTCTCTGTAGTAACTCAGAACCCTCCCCCTTTAGTGTCCTATTACCAGGCATTGGAGATATTCACTTAGCAGTCAGAGATCAGCTGCATACCAGTGTAGGCAGTCTCATCATACTGCGCCCCCCTCCCCCCCACAGCAAGCTCAGTTCTGAAGCCTTCTCCCCCCCACCCACCCAACTCCCTTTGAAAAGCTGCTCCAGAACCTCAGTCCTCTGATAGTTAGAAGCCTTTGTCTAACCTAAAGCCTAAAACTTGTTTATGGCCAGTTTATATCCATTTGTCCCTGGTGGTGCTTAATTCCTCCCTGATATTTATCCCTCTGATGCATTTCGAGAGAGCAATCTCTATCATTCTTCTTTTAGTTAGAGACTTTTGTTTAGCCTCTCAGTCTCTTCTTATAAGTGAAGTTATCTATTCCTCTGGACACCCTAGTAGCCCTTCTCTGTATCTGGTCCAGTCTGAGTTCATTTTACACATGGGAGACCAGAATTGTACACAGTATTCCAGATAATACCATTATAAAAGGCAGTGAGACCTTAACACTTCCATGTCTCTACTGTTTCAGCTAGCCAGATGAAAGCTAGTTCATTTATGCCTGTGTGCACTTCAGCCACACTTCGGCTTGTCCTATAGCTATAGCTTAAGTGTCTAGAAGCAGAAGATACAGCTAGGATCTCCCCCATAACTTGCAAGGCAGGTGGATGCTTAAGGTCTTGAAGCATCAGGTTTCCCAGTCAGGAAGACTTCACCACCTCCTGTAAGCTAGTGTTTGTTTGTTTTTTGGAGAGGACTGGCCAGTCACCAGACATTAGAGTTTCTAGTTACTAAACTTAAGCAAGTCCTCTGGGTTCACATTGGCTTCAGGTTAGGTTGGCAAGCACCAGTAGTTCTTATTATGTGCCCAGCTGAGTTAGAATCCAGCTATTCACAGTAAAGTTAACCAAAAAGAGTATTTAGCTGGGCTGAGTGGCTCCCCCCCCATAGATGACCCTCCCCCCCAGAAACAAGAGAAAGCCATTTGATGTACTTTGTCTAGTACTAGCTTGCAGTCTTTCCTGCCTTCTATGCCACATCCTATTCTGGAGTCTATCCCTGCAAAGAGGTCTGTTCTGCTGCGGAATTGGGGGGTGGGGGAAGACGACCACTAGAAGGCCAGTAGTAGACCCCTGACTTCAGAAACTGCTGTTCCCTCCCTGAGAGGGACACATGACCTCAAGACATTAGTGCAATCCAGAGATTTTATTTCCCCCCCCCTTATTTTACAATGATCTGCCATGAAATATTTGGGACCTTGTCATCCAGCTGCTTCTCCTACGGAGGAGTGTCACAGTAATGAGGGAAACCACAACCACCAGTGAGAGCATGGCCAGAAGTGCCAGGGTCAGGTCAAGTCTGGAGACAGGGTCTGTAGGAGGAGAAGAGGTTAAGACAATCTAGATTTTTGTAGGGTCTGAAGTGTGGAGACGACACCTAGGTTTCCTTGCCCCAGTGGTTCTCCTCCTGCCTGTTAGGTGAGTCTTCATCCAAAAAGGATACTTGATTGGTCAACTCACTTTAGATTGTGAATCAGCACCACCATTCCATTGATAGCCATCCAATAGAGGGCAGAGGCAGTGCTAGCCCCAGTGCATTGAGCGCCGAGGAGGCTTGGGGTATACAAGGTGCTAGTACCCTCCAAGTTCTTGTTTAAGACATCCTATGAATGTTGGGTTATTTCCTTATTCTTTGCTTCCCATGAGTGAGCAAATGTCCACTCAGGCATGGTTCAGACAACATTAGCTTACATATGGATAGTCAAGGAGGGACTTCTGCATGTACCCCCATGAACATTTAGATTAGCACCCCCTAGACAGCATTGACTTGCTGTATTCCAGGTTACTGTGCAAGAGGCCAGTTCTGTTAAACCCTAGTAGGACAGAACTCACCCTTGTTCTCATAGACTTGTTCTTTCCATGGCTCAGGGCTCTCCTGGAAGATCACAGGGCCATGAGAACTCACTAGGTCCTGAGGATCTGTCCCATTGTTGATATCCAGGAACCGGCGGCCTCCTGGGAGATGGAATGGAGAGTTAGGAAGCTGTCTGTCCAGGGCCCTCTGGTTGTGAGTGCATCATGTGAAGAGATGCAGTGTCACCATTGACTCAACCATGAGCCCTTACAGGCCTCCTGACAGGTTGTGGTACCAGGTATTAGATCATGAATTGATCATTTGAAATGTGGGAGAAGATAGGAAGAAAGGCCATTTCCTCAGAAGTAGGAGACACTAGAAATTGCCTCAGGAGACTATGCTCCACTGAGCTCTCCAACACTGGCTAATCTCCTACAACTGCCTTTTAACCTCTTTGTGTTAGCCCATCATACCCTAACTAGCACTACAGTACATTGTAGAGATACATAAGAAGCTAGGCTGAACTCATTGCAGTAAGTATATAGTAGGACAGGCAGAGCTCTGTTCACCATGAGTCCTCTGGTATTTGGGATGGGAGCTTGTAGAAACCCACATGGATCTCAGACCACTGGTACATGGATGAAGCCACTCAGACTTACTTGCAGTAGCACCTGATGGGCACGTTGTCCTGCAGGGCTCCAGCCGGGAGGGGTAGCAAGCAGAAGCGCTACAGTAAATGTACACCTGAAATCCACACAAGTGAGAATTGAGTTAGTGAGTGATTGCCAGTGCTGCTAGGAGCCAGGAAGTAAATCCAGAGCTATCAGTTTAGTTGCACATGTGCAGCACCTCAGACAATTTGCAGGTCAGTACCCAACTAAAATAGGAGCTCCTGCCCCTGCCCTCTGACTTCCCCTCACTCCCTTTATGTGCAGACCCCTTCTCACCTGTCCATCAAGAACCACCTGAGAGGCAGAGTCCACAAAGGCAAAGGTGGAGAGGACAAAGCGCTGGTGATGAGTTGGGAAGGGCAGCTCAGATGAGGCAGTGACCATGGGCACAAGCTGGGTTCTGTAGTTGTCGCCCAGGAATGGGCACCTGGGAACGAGACACAAGACAATGGTGGACCAAGAAAATTCCCTTCCCTCCCCCCAAGCCATGCTCCCCCTCCATCCCAGCCACTCACCCGTCAACCAGGATAGGCCACTGTGGCTGCTGCAGGGGGTTAGTGCTTGGGGTAGCCCAACACTGGTGCAGAACCAGAACCAGGGATGGGTCTGTTCTCTGCAGGATGCGAACCTCCATGTAGACAGGGTCCCTGAGTACCTTCACCACAGGATAGTCTCTTTCTGCAAGATAGGATGCGTAGCTCACATCTGTGGGGAGAGGGCAGGAGGAGAGAAGAGCTGAGATGCCTATGGTCCTTCAGGGGATGGGATCTCTGTGCTGGAGTGAGTGGGGGGG
>NC_133772.1:31297247-31334220 GCF_003597395.2 Chelonoidis abingdonii | reverse complement strand
TGCCTGTGGAGGGTCCACTGGTCCTGTGGCTTTGGCAGACCTCCTGCAGGCATGCCACTGAATCCACAGGACCTCCCACAGGCAGCCTGCCTGCCATGCTTGGGTTGGCAAAATACCTAGAGACGGCCCTGGTCATTTAGTTCAGCTCCTTGCTCGAAGCAGGACCAACTCCAACTAAATCATCTCAGCCAGGGCTTTGTCAAGCTGGCCCTTAACCTCTAAGGATGGAGAATCTACCACCTCCTTAGGTAACCCATTCCAGTGCTTCACCACCCTCCTAGTGGGATAGTGTTTCCTAATATCCAGCCTAGACTTTCTGCACTGCAGCTGGAGACCATTGGTCCTTGTTCTGTCATCTGCCACCACTGGGAATAGCTTTGCGCCATCTTCTTTGGAAACCTCCTTTCAGGTAGAGGAAGGGGGCTACCAAATCCCCCTCACTCTTTTCTTTTGCAGACTAAATAAGCCTAGTTCCCTCAGGCCCAGCTCATTAGTCATGTGCCCCCTAATCATTTTTATTGCCTTCTGCTGGGCTCTCCAATTTGGCCACATCCTTTCCGTAAGTTGCCCCCCTAAACAGGACACTGGATGCAATACTCCAGATGTGGCTGCACCAGTGCTGAGAAGGGAACCACCACTTCTCTTGATTTGCTGGCAATACTCCTACTAATGCAGCCCAATATGCTGTTAACCTTCTTGCCAAGAAGGTTAACAGCATTGATTCATATGCAGCTTCTCATCCACTGTAACCCCCAGGAGAGGCAGTAGAAAAATGGCTAGATCAGATCTTTGCTAGGGAAAAAGTATCTGGCCTCCCACTTCCACTGTGGAAGGGCTGAAAACTGCTCACCATCACTTCCTTGCTAGTCAATAGAGCAGGTCAACTTACATGAAGTTGCGGTCCCGGGTGATGGAGCCATCTGGCCCAGTCTGGATGTCAATGCCAGAGATCAGCTGGTTCTCATAGATCAGTTTGTCATGGATCACCTGGTAGAGTTGAGACATGGGATGGGTTAGTCCCCCAAGACCCTGAGCAGAGCACTCACCCTTCCAGTGAGTGTGTCCTCACCTGGACTGTGGTGCCACACTGCATGACAGGGAATCGGAAGACCACAAAAGCCTCTGTCATTCTGATGGGATCACATCCCGTTTGGGCATAGGCTAGCCGGACACTGTCCAGGATGATGGGGTGATCAGACATGTCCCTGGAGACCACCAGAATGAAGTGACCATCCACAAGGCACTGAACAGTGACTGCAACACAAAGGAGCAGGAATAAGTATAGATGTTCCTGGTATAGAGTTGGGCAAGAGGTCCATGCCACACTAAACTAATAAATAATAAAAAAAGAGATTGGAGAGTGTTTGGAGAAGAGTCATGAGAAATATTAGAGAACATGCCTTATAGTGACCAAATTCTGTCTCTAGACTATAAGAAAGTTAAGGGGTGACTTGATTACAGTCTAAGGAGCTACACAGGGAACAAATATTTAACTAAGGAGTAGTTTTGACAGTCAGAGTAATTAACCATTGGAATGGTTTGCCCAGGGTAAGTAATGGAAGATTCAAGACTGGATGTTTGCTAACAGATCTGCTCTAGGAATTTTCAGGGAAGTGCTATAGCTTGTATTATGCAGGAAGTCAGACTATTGATTAGTGATCCTTTCTGGCTTTGGAATCTATCCAATGAAACTCCATGTGGGTAACTGGGTTTGACACAGCATAGTTGCAGCTCATGTTGTGCAGGAATCAGACAAGCCAGAGTTATCCAGTCTGATGGTGGAGCACCAGGCTGTACTGTCTGATGTTTCTGCCACCACACATTTGGTGTTTGCTCTCAAGATCTGCCAGGCATTGGCTAACGGAGGAGAGAGAGACTGTCATGTAGGAAGGAATCCCTTTGCACACAACTGGTGCCAACTGCAGCCCAGAGTAAGAGATACAAAAGTTGGATCCAAGTCTAGTTTAGCATGCTAGTAGGTGGTGACCCAGCTCATCTGAGAAGGATGGTGTCTCACCAAGCTTCCCAGGATACAAATGGCAAAGGGCTCCATAAGCTGACATGAAGGCAGGTCTTGTACCTGTGTTGCCATAGTAGCAGGGGGTAGTAAGGTCAGTCTCAACATAACAGCATCCAGCCTGGATGCAAGCAGCTTGGCCTGGGGTGTCTGAACAGGGGATCTTCCCAGCCACCACGCGGCACTGCTCCTGTGTGAGATGGGCACCTAGAACATCAAGCTGTGGATTAAGAAGAGCTGGAGATCCTCTGAAGGGATCACAAGAGACCCTTCCCCAGAGTCTTTTGAAAGTCTGTAGCAACCTCTGGACAATTGGTTGACCTCAACACCAGTCCAACCCTTCTCCCCAAAGGGCTGGAAGAGCTCCCACAGTGGTCTTCCATCCAAGCTCACCCTACCCCCCGCCCCAAGCCACATACCACCTCAAGCAGCATTGTGCTCAGAGCCCCACCCCAGGCCTCCAGATGTTACATGTTGCCCTTCTTTGCATTAAGCCTGATACCAGTCTTAAAATGGAACATGGAAATTCAGGCTCCTGATCTGCTGCTGTGTCAGAGGAGAGGCCCCCCCACCCCACATCCCCCTCACAGCCAGTGTTGTCATCAACTCCAATTTATCAGTTAGCGGTTCAGGAATGGGTTTTTCTATCCCTCATGAAATGGTGAGCAGACGCCTACTCTATTAAAAGAGGAAAAATTCATAAAGTCACCATCTCCCATTGCTGCTAATGGGGCAGAAGCTAGCAGGATGGCCACCATTTCCCCAGAGCCTGTCAGAGGAAGTGCCTCTCATAAACATGGCTGCTAATTTCCACTTTCTTCAAAGAGACCAAAGCTGTACCTACAGGGAAAGTGGCTGCCACTCTGGTTTAGGGGAGGGCTAGACAGGACACTATTAGTGCAGAGGGACTGTGAGCTGTTGAGAGCCTGTGCGAGATGCATGAGGAGAAGAGGGGAGCAGGAGACTAACTGCAAGTGGATGTGGGGGTGAGATATGAAGGGATACTACATCAGATCCCAAACCCTGGGATACTGGAGGAACAGGGAGACCTCTCTAAGCAGCCAATAGCAAGGACACATTGGGGCAAAATCCAGTCACGTGCACCAAAGAAACTCAGACTTTGGAAGCAAGTGCCTTCCCATTAAAGCTTTGAAAAACCAGAAGTCAGATAGCCACCCCTCCTCCCCCCAGTTTATTTGGGGGAACTCTATTTCCAATTTAGTTTCATTTTTGAGTATGGATTACAACACTGTCAACCCCAGCTCTAAGATGGCAGACAAGCAAGAGACAAGGTGCAGCTCCCCTGAAGAAGGCTAACACAGGAGTCAGAAGTGGAGCAGGAAACCTTCCATTAGAGGGGACCCACACACCTATGCGGCCCGGCTGCGGCTGGGGCACCGGGCGCACCAGGCCCGGCTGCGGCTGGGGCACCGGGCGCACGGTCTCCTCTGGGGTTAAGTCATGTTCAGTGGGCTTGGGGCAGGTCATGTTCACGTCATGGGTGGCAGCGATGGCCCTCGTGCTCAGTAGTTCCTCCACTCGGACCTTCAGGAGGCTACGGCCATCCTGCAATGAAAGCAGAACAATTAGTAAGATTGTGGTGCAATGGAGTGTCCATGGCTGCTCAGCCCAGACCCCCCTGCACAGGCTAGGGTTGCCAGTTTTGGTTGGATGTAACCTGGAGGTTGTGTCACATGACTGTCTAATTAAAGATTCATTGTTAATTCCTGGAGACTCTAGGACAATCCTGGAGAGTTGTCAAGCTTAGCACAGCTGTGTGACAGTAGGTAGGAAAATCTACAGCACTGCAGCAGCCTGGGTACACTAGCTGGATCTCATCAATAACGGGACAGTCAAGCATCCTACACAGGAGGCCAAGAACCTCTTCACATTGATACATTGGGATTTAGAGGCAGGAGTTCAATGTAGCAGCAGGGATGAGGAAACACTGGAGCCTCTTGTGCCAACTCACTCACCTGCCTCAGCACATGGCAGCCGTTGTAGCCAGCTGAGAAGATTACCTCCCCTTTCTCACCAGATGAGATCCAGTGGTAGCAGATGGAGCAGTTTGTAACTTCAAAGGGAGTCCCAAACTCATCTGTTGAGAGAGTCACACAGACAAGCCTTCACCCAGGGCCCGTTTTAGGCCTATTCCACCAATTCCCCCAAATTGGGCCCCGCACCTAAGAGGGCCCCACGCCCAGTGAGAATCCCTTCCCTGGCTAGAGGCACCTTTTTAATTTTTACTTACCTGGCAGCGCTCTAGGTCTTCAGCGGCACTTTGGCGGTGGGTCCTTCAATGCCACTGAAGGCCTGGAGTGAGTGGACGATCCGCCACCGAAGTGCCGCCAAAGACTTGGAGCACCACCTGATGAGTACAAGCCCCATGTGTTTTTTTTAGTCATCCCTGCTGGGGCCCCATCAAAACTGTTCGAATTGGGCCTCGCACCTCCTAAAGCCAACCCTGCCTTCACCCATGGTTAAGGGTAAGTTAAGACAGACACTCTAGTTCAGAGACATAGGAAAGCTAATGGGGGTTGTACTGTATGATTGGAGAGTTGCTAACATAGTTCCTATTTTTAAGAAAGGGGAAAAAAGTGACCTGAGTAACTATAGGCCTGTTAGTTTGACATCTGTAGTATGCAAGGTCTTGGAAAAAATTTTGAAGGAGAAAGTAGTTAAGGACATCGAGGTCAATGGTAATTTGAACAAAATACAAACATGGTTTTACAAGAGGTAGATTGTGCCAAACCAACCTAATCTCCTTCTTTGAGAAGGCAACAGATTTTTTAGACAAAGGAAATCCAGTGGATCTAATTTTCCTCAATCTCAGTAAGGCATTGATACAGTTCCACACGGGGAATTAGCTGAATTGGAAAAGATGGGGCTTAATATGAAAATTGAAAGGTGGATAAGGAACTGGTTAAAGGGGAGATTACAACAGGTCATACTGAAAAGTGACCTGTCAGGCTGGAAGGGGGTTACTAGTAGAGTTCCTCGGGGATCAGTTTTGGAACCAATCTTTTTATTATTGATGTTGGCCAAAAAGTGGGAATGTGCTAATAAAGTTTGCGGATGACACAAAGCTGGGAGGTATTGCTAACACAGAGAAGGCCCAGGATATCATACAGGAAGATCTGGATGACCTTGTAAACTGGAGTAATAGTAATAGGATGAAATTTAATAGTGAAAAGTGCGAGGTCGTGCATTTAGGGAGTAATAAGAATTTTGGTTATAAATTGGGGACACTTCCAACTGACATAACAGAAGAGAAGGACCTTGAAGTATTGGTTGATCACAGGATGACTATGAGCAGCCAATGTGATATGGCCATGAAAAAAGCTAATGCAGTTTTAGGATGCATCAGGCGAGGTATTTCCAGCAAAGATAAGGAGGTGTTAGTACCATTATACAAGGCAGTGGTGAGACCTCATCTGGAATACTGTGTGCAGTTCTGGTCTCCCATGTTTAGGAAGAATGAATTCAAACTGGAACAGGTACAGAGAAGGGCTACTAAGATGATCCAAGGAATGGAAAACCTGTCTTATGAAAGGAGACTGAAAGAGCTTGAATTCTTTAGCCTAACCAAAAGAAAGTTGAGGGGGGATATGACTGCTCTTTATAAATATATCAGAGGGATAAATATTAGGGAGGGAGAGGAATTATTTAAGCTTAGTACCGATGCGGACACAAGAACAAATGGATATAAACTGGACACTAGGAAGTTTAGACTTGAAATTAGATGAAGGTTTCTAACCATTAGAGGAATGAAATTCTGGAACAGCATTCCAAGGGGATTAGTGGGGGAAAAAACATATCAAGTTTAGTCTTGAAGCCAGATAAGTTTATGGAGGGGATAGCCTACTTTTGGCAGTTAATTGATCTTTGATTATTAGCAGGTAAATATGCCCAATGGTCTGTGATGGGATCTGAATTACTACAGAGAATTGTTTCCTGGGTGCTGGCTGGTGAGTCTTGCCCACATGCTCAGGGTTTAACTGATTGCTATATTTGGGGTCAGGGAGGAATTTTCCCTCAAGAGCAGAGGCCCTGGAGGTTTCTCGCCTTCCTCTGCAGTGAGGGGCACGGGTCACTCGCTGGAGGATTCTCTGCAACTTGAGGTCTTTAAACCATGATTTGAGGACCTCAATAACTCAGACATAGGTTAGGGGTTTGTTACAGGAGTGAGTGGGTGAGATTCTGTGGCCTGCATTGTGCAGGAGGTCAGACTAGATGATCCTAATGGTCCCTTCTGACCTTAAAGTCTATGAGTAATGTATGAAGCAGGGACTAGGTCTTGTTCCATCAATAGTATCTTTGGGTAGCTGGATTTAGATTACCAGCCATCCCCAAATTCAAATTGGTCTTTATTTGCCAAGTTTCTCCTAAACCCACCAAGGAGAGTGGAATGGCCCCAAATCCTGGGAGTACAAGGGCTGTCTTGCAGCAATGTACAGCAACAGCAATATTAGTATCTATTGTATAGTCAGGTGGGAGTCCTAGAGCAGAGAAGTTTCAGGGGGCCCAAGCCAGAGCCTGGGAGGCCTTCCTGCATTATTACCCCCCCTAGTCAGGCCCTTATCTTACAGTCAGAAGAGGGAGTACTGAAGTCAGCCAGAAAACACCTCCTAGGGTGGAGGACAGCAACTAAGCTAGAAAGAGTTGTAGTAAACACTGAAAAATTAGATCCACAATTAAGAGAGGAAGGTAGTCCACATGCAAGGATAGAGTTACCCATGGGAGACAGGGAAGTTATCAATAGCCTCTAAGAAACCCTCCAGCATGTTTGTTTAAAAGGGAACCTGAACATAGATGGAGGTACCCTTAACTGCTTATTAAGCAAGCCCCACAGCTACTTACCCACAACTTTAAAGCGGATGGTGCGGCCTTGCCTAGGAAAGACCAGCAGCTGCATCCCATAGTCTCCACAGTCATACTCATATCCACGTGGCAAGACAGAAAAACTGACCCTGCGGAAGTCCCCCTGCCCAAGGGCTGACCACAGGGACCAGAGCAGCACTAAGCCCACAAAATACCTCCAGCCCAGCCCCATGGCTGAAGGTGTTACAGAAGAAGCCCTGCCCAACAGTCACTTCTCATAACTAGGGAAGCTGTGGGACTGGGGTTTTGTAGGGTGACTGGACGGGTGGGACGTGCTTGTGAACCAAGTGAGCAGAAAGCCAGCACCTGGGGAGCTGTCTGCTGCTGTTGAGGGGCCGGGTAAAAAGTGCAAAGCTCAGGATGAAAGGAAAATGTAACCATTGAATCCCCCAGCCAAAAACAAATAAACAAAACCCCCACACAGAGAATCCTACTGTTACTCTGGCTTTTGGGATGTCCCCTCTCTGTCCCCCTGTCTTGCCCTGTCTTTCTCTCCTTCTACTTGCCTTTCACTCTCCCCCTTTACTTCTCTCAGACTGTGGGGTGTCAATGGGAGGGAAGGGGAACTCCTTCCAAGATTCACTGTCTTCCCAGTGGGTGAGAAGGAGCTAGAAGAAACTGCTATTGAGAGGGAATAATTGGAGTCCTGCCCAAGGTTGGCCTAGCACCCACCACTTCCAGTCCTGATCTATCCTGACCTGTGACCTCCCTTGTATCACCATAACAGTCATTCCTGACCTGTGACCAATTCTGCAGTACATACAGGAATGGTGCAGCACACTAGCCCCAGCTTTTGGGGGTAGGTAGGTCTGGGTGGATCCAGGGCTGTGGGTCACAGAATCACAGAATCATAGAAGATTAGGATTGGAAGAGACCTCAGGAGGTATGCAGTCCAACCCCCTGCTCAAAGCAGGACCAACCCCAACTAAATCATCCCAGCCAGGGCTTTGCCTTTATGGTCTGAATTTGAATATCAGAGGGGTAGCTGTGTTAGTCTAGATCTGTAAAAAGTGACAAAGAGTCCTGTAGCACCTTATAGACTAACAGACGTATTGGAGCATAAGCTTTCATGGGTGAATACCCACTTTGTCACATGCATCTGATGAAGTGGATATTCACCCACAAAAGCTTATTCTCCAATACATCTGTTAGTCTATAAGGTGCCCCAGGACTCTGAATTTGAATGTGACTCTGCCACAGAGTTTCTGTGCCCTTGGGCAAGTCACTTGACTGTTATTATTTGTGTTACAGCAGCACTCAGAGGCTCCAATCGAGATCAAGGCCCCAGTTTGCTGGGTGCTGAACATACATGCAGTAAGAAGCAGTTCCTGCCCCAAAGACATTGTGGTCAAAGGGCCAGATTCTGCATCCCATCCTCATGTTGATTTAAATGGGACTGTTCCCAGAGCAACTTACTGCTCAGCATAAGTGCTCTGGGAATGTTTGCTCTGCAAATGTTTTTTTTTTTCCCCTGTAGAAACTTTTGACTATTTGGTGAAAAGTCAAAACCCCCCAAATTTTCAGACTAAAACTGAAAAAATGTTGGCTGAAATACAAACATTTCTGGCCTCTAATTTTCAGCTGAAAACATTTTGATTGGGAAATGCTGTCATGGTGTCTCGTGGGAGGTGTAATTCAGGTGCCTCATGCTCCCATTCTCCTCTCTGGGCTGTGCTGTCTAGAAGAACTACATTTCCTGTGGTACACCACAGTCTTCTCTCTGGCTGAGGTACTCATTGCACCATGGGAGACTGGGATCCGGGGACCTATTGGAGCCAACTGGCAGAGGGCACAGGGGTGTAAAGGGTTACAGAGATCACTGGGTTTTGAGTCCACCAAAAGGTGTCATGGAAGGTTTTTCCTGAAAGCCTCCATTGGTCCTCATATTCATTGCAAAATGTATGAATGGATAATGTGTAAGAAGATATGAACATATACTGAAAATTATGTTCTTCAGGTCTGTGACTTGGGACTGGTCACCAGAAGGTGATAAAAAGTTTCTTTCAGACAAGAGTTGGCGGATGTGATTGCAAAGCCATTGGCCATTATCTTTGAAAACTCGTGGCAAACTGGGGAGGTCCCAGGTGACTGGAAAAAGGCTACTGTAGTGCCCATCTTTAAAAAAGGGAAGAAGGAGGATCTGGGGAACTGCAGGCCAGTCAGTGTCACTTCAGATCCTGGAAAAATCATGAAGCAGGTCCTCAAGGAATCAATTCTGAAGCACTTAGAGGAGAGGAAAGTGATCAGGAACAGTCAGCATGGATTCACCAAGGGCAAGTCATGCCTGACTAACTAATTGGCCTTCTATGAGGAGATAACTGGGTCTGTGGATGAGGGGAAAACAGTGGATGTGTTATTCCTTGACTTTAGCAAAGCTTTTGATACGGTCTTCCCACAGTATTCTTGCCAGCAAGTTAAAGAAGTATGGACTGGAATGATTGGACTTAAGGTGGACAGAAAGCTGGCTAGATCGCGGGCTCAATGGCGTAGTTGATCAACGGCTCCATGTCTAGTTGGCAGCTGTTTTCAAGTGGAGTGCCCAAGGTTGGTCCTGGGCTGTTTTTGTTCAATATTCTTCATTAATGATCTGGAGGATGGCGTGGGACTGCACTCTCAGCAAGTTTGCAGATGACACTAAACTTGGAGGAGTGGTAGATACGCTGGAGGGTAGGAATAGGATACAGAGGGACCTAGATAAATTAGAGGACTGGGCCAAAAGAAACCTGATGAGTCAACAAGGACAAGTGCAGAGTCCTACACTTTAGGACGGAAAGAATCTCATGCACTACTACAGACTAGGGACGAATGGCTAGGAAGCATTTCTGCAGAAAAGGACCTAGGGGTTTACAGTGGACAAGAAGCTGGATATGAGTCAACAGTGTGCCCTCGTGCCAAGAAGGCTAATGGCATTTGGGGCTGTATAAGTAGTGGATTGCCGCAGATCGAGGGATGTGATTCATTCCCCTCTATTTTGACATTGGTGAGGCCTTCATCTGGAGTACTGTGTCCAGTTTTGGCCCACACTACAAGAGGATGTGGAAAATTGGAAAGAGTCCAGCAGAGGGCAAGAAAATGATTAGGGACTGGAGCACAATGACTCTGAGGAGAGGCTGAGGGAACTGGATTGTTTGTCTGCAGAAGAGAAGAATGAGGGGGGATTTGATAGCTGCTTTCAACTACCTGAAAGGAGGTTCCAAAGAGGATGGATTTAGACTGTCTCAGTGGTACCTGATGACAGAACAAGGATTAATAGTCTCAAGTTGCAGTGGGGGAGGTTTAGGTTGGATATTAGGAAAAACTTTTTCACTCAGAGAGTGGTGAAGCACTGGAATGGGTTCCCTAGGGAGTTGGTGGAATCTCCTTCCTTAGAGGTTTTTATGGTCAGGCTTGACAAAACCCTGGCTGAGATGATTTAGTTGGGAATTGGTCCTGCTTTGAGCAGGGGGTTGGACTAGATGACCTCCTGAGGTCCCTTCCAACCCTGATATTCTATGAGTCTATGCTTATCTATCAGTCTGACCACATGTAAATTAAAATCACAGTGGATGCTCAGCTACAGTCTAAGCCGAATACTAGTGAAGGGAGTATGATATCTTCAAGAAAGGGAATTTACAGGAAGAAATAAACAAGCAGGAGGCTATCCTGTCTGCAAATGAAGACAATGACTCATTGGTACTATATATGGGGGTGCAGCGAGACACCCAGTTATCTTTCACAAGGGGACAAGCTGCCAGCTGGCTTGTGTTATGAACGGAGGATCCCAGCTGTCTGATGGTGGGAGACAAACTTTGGCTGCACTAATCTGTATGAGACAGAGGAATGTCTTGTCAGTTAAGTTGAGGCTCTAGACAGCATGCTATGATTTTGTTTTATATGAAAGATGTGGTGGGTCAGGCACATGACTCTGGCTCCAGTACCACTGAAATGAGGGGTTAGGGTTAAAGCAGCAGGGGAGTAGGGTGAGAGGATCAGACTGGTGGGGGAACAGCAGGCCACTGTTTTTGTAACCATTGGTTTCCATTAATTCTACTTGTTTCATCATGAATTTCTGATCTTTGTTAACTAAATTTCTTCTTGTTTTGACTATAAACATATCCAAGTGGTGTGTGTTAAGCAGAGCAGTGAGCAGAGGTGGAACTGGTAGGCTGGGGTGTATTTCTTTGGGACTCCCAGCTCTGAATTCTGTGAGCATCCAATGGAGCTGGGGCTGGATGCTCAGAGGTTGGAGTGTGCCTGTTAATCTGTACAGAGAGAAGGGGACCTGCAGAGGCCTGAAAGGCAGTGCTCATTTTGCCGGAAGCTGTTGACATTGGGGAGCTAACCTACTGCAGGTACAGATGGGGCTGGCTCATGTTAAAGGCAGGTAGTATCAAAGTCTTTCACAACCCTAGGTACCCCAGCAAGCATCACAGAGGCACAGCATCGTACAATGTAGTCTGGCTGGAGAAGAGGAAGTGCCCAGAAAGGCTGGGGGCTTTTTTTTTTTTAATTTGTAGTAAGCAAACAGCAAGAAGGAAATAAAGAAAACTATCTAGCAGAGATCTAGTGCACTAGTTAAGTGCTACTTGAATAGTCATTTTGCCATGTGTGTCCGGTCACACATGGCAAAATGACTATTACAGTGACAAGTGTTATTTTTCTCTCTACTGCCCACAGAGGAAGGTTGGGCTGGGATCTGCATCCAATTTCTGGCACTGCAACCAATTTCCAGTGTGATCTTGGATGAGTCATTTAGTCTGATGATGATGAAATCACAGGTCAGAGACCACGGACATCCTCGACAGCCTCTGATAGGCATGGGACCGCTTCAGTACCTCAGCTGATGATTAAGGTCTTTATATAAATCCACAGCTGGCTTCCCACATTACATGCAACCATCAAGCTTCCCTTATCTCCAGAGCCGGTGCAAGGATGTTTCGCATCCTAGGCAAAACTTCCACTTTGCGCCCTCCCCTGTCCCCACGGCAGCTCCCCCCTGGGCTGGGGAGCCATGCAGCAGCTGCCCGCCCCAGCTCACCCTGCTCCACCTCCTCCCCGAGCACGCCATGGCTGCTTCACTTCTCCCGCCTCCCAGGCTTGTGGCACCAATCAGCTTAGGCGCTGCAAGCCTGAGAGGAGGGAGAAGTGAAGCATCCATGGCACGCTTGGGGAGGAGGTGGAGCAGGGGCAGGGAGTTCCCCTGCATGCCACCCACCCCTTACTTGCTGCAGGCAGCCCTGTGCCCCTCTGCCCCAGCTCCCTCCGCCTAAATGCCAGTGGCGACTGAGGCGGCCGAAGATCTGGCCGCCTCTGAAGAAAATGCTGCCCCCCAAATCCTAGCACCCTAGGTGACTGCCTAGGTCACCTAATAGGTTGCACTGGCCCTGCCTATCTCCCATTCTATCCACCTCTCTTCGCAGTGGATAGAGCTCATTTTCTTAGGGGAAGGGGGATGAAACACCCCCTGGCTCTGGGAGGTTGGGGCTCGGGAAGGGTCTCCCCCCCTCATCCCCCAAGAGATCTCAGCTGCACTGATTCCCTGAGTGCCTGCCTGACAGTAAATAGGCTGCTGCACAGCTTACAGGGAACTTAGGTCAGGACCCCCAATCTGAGAAATGGTGGTCTTCCCCATGAAATTGCATAGTATAAGGTAAAAACAAAAGACCAGATTTCATGGTCCAGGATGCATTTTTCCATGGCTGTGGCTTTGGTAGGACCTTAGTAATAAGGCCACTTCCTTGTGCCCTTTTGGTAAGAGGACTGCACAGCAGAAACGGCTGTGCCTACCAGTGGGTTATTTGTTCAGTGATTAGGAGATAACAGGTAGGTCTGAACTTGCTTTAGTTGGTCCAGTCATGTTACCCAGAATCTCTCAACCCAAAGCTTGGAGTAATCGTACTCTTTGAAAGGAAGAAGTCAAAGGGGGGACACAACACATCTGTCTGATTAAAGATTGTTTTGATGAAAGCAATCTGGCTTTGTGCCAAACTTATTTTGAGGTCAAGGACTTTATGCTAAAGGATTAGAACACCGCAAAACAAGAGTTACCCATGGTCCGGAGGGAGGGCCTCAAGTGGCCAGCTATCCACCCATCACTGGGAATTCCAAGAGATGTCCAGAAGGTTAAATCCAGAATTCATCAGACCCGTCTAGCACCTTTATATTAGTAACTGCTACAATTACATCAACATGTCAAGGAGAGAAAACACATTGAGCAAGATTTTTAATCTGTTACAGCTGCAGGACTATTCCTGCACTACAATCTAAAGATTAGCTTGACTTCCTGTTTTAAAAAAACCACAAACAACCTGAGGCAGATGTAAGCTATTTTGAAATTGCTGACCAAGGAAGGCAGCAGGGTCATGCTCACATCTCATGGTCAACCCCTTCCTGACTAGTTATGCTAAGGCTGCTACAAAGGCTGTCAGCTGCTTTTGGCAATGGACATAATACATTCTAATACTAGCAGTAGCCTAGGCATTTTGCTGGGTTGTCAAAATCTCCCCTTATAGTGACACTTAGCCACTAGAGCTGTGTTGGTGGTGTAGGCACTGGAATACCACTCTGTCACAGGATCTCCCAACCCAGCAGTGTATGTGAAACCCCTAGGCTCTCAGTTCTAGAGAAAAAATTAGAGTGTCAGCTCTAGGCTGCTGCACACCTAGAGTCTACTGCCCTGCATTTGTGACCTCTGCTTTGGAGACTCTGAATGCTTGTGCCAGCTGGATACATCATCTACCTTCAGCCTCCACTCTCAGAGGACAAGTCTTGTGGGTAGATGCCTCAGTCCTGGCATATTATGTAGAGGTTGTCGGGGGGGGGCGGGGGGGAGGGGTAGTAATGGAATTCTCCTAGGGAGCTCCTCTATTTTGGCCCTTAGAAGAAGTGCTCCCCTCAACACTGCCTCACGGATGCTTGAAGGAGACACATGCAACAGGGTGTTGCAATGCAGGAGAAACCTGTGCTGAACATAGATTTACCATAGTTGCAGTTATGCAAGGCTTGCTTCTTGCTCTCCTTAGCAAGTTGAGCTATGGGAACTTGTGCTGGTTGAGGCAGCCTCGATGCAGTTAATATTTGCTTGGAGGGACTGGTGCATGCATGAAGTCTAAGGTACAAGGGCCCCATAAGCTCACATAGAAGGCTACACCTGGGGCAGTGGGGGAAGGATACCACCTTTGGTTTACAGAAAGTAAGATAATCTAACTGCTGTTTCTGAGTACTGCATGCCATGGCCCACCCCAAGAGAATGGGGACCACAAGCAGGATACAACCAGTTTTATTGTTTTTTGTTACAATGTTCCTCCATGAGGGTTTTGGAACCTGATCATCCAACCTTTTTTCTTCCAAAGCAGGATCCTGGCAGTGAGGATGGAGACCACAGTCACCAGCAAGAGCCCAGCCAGGAGCACAGGGGACAGGTCCAGTCTAGAACCAGAGTCTGTGGGAAAAGTAGATTATGGCTTAGATGTGGCCAGGGGAGATGAAGGATACCTAGATTTATCTACCCTACCAGGGATGGGATAAGACTGACTCCATCCCTTTCCTACTCACTAATTCTAAACTGGAAACAGGCAGATGGTTCTTTGCATTACTCCCTGCCCCTTAGGGGATACTGCTATCCAGCAACTTAAATCCCAGCTATATGCTTTTGAATAGGACATCCTCAGTTACTCTTGAGTCAGTCCTGTGTTCCCCACTCCCCAGACAGAGGCACGAGTAAGAACCAGGCCAGATGGGAGTCCATGCATCTTCTACTGCTAGCAAGCTTCTGTTACCTCCTACAAGGCAGGTCATTGATTCAGTCCCTACCTCACCCCTTTACACATTGGCAGGAGACAGTGCCTCCCAATGAGACAGGACTGAAGTTGCCATGTGCCTGGCTGTGGTGTCTGACACCACTGAGTAGGAGATGTGAGATCTGAGAGGATAGTTACCTTCATTCCCATAGACTGGCTCTTTGAATGCCTCTGTGCTGTCCCAGAAAAATCACAGGCCCATGAGAGCTCACCGCATCAAGAGGCTCTGTCCCACTTTGGATAGTCAGGAACCGACGGCCTCCTGGGGGTAAGGGGGAGTAGAGACAATTAGAGAATCTGGAGGCTTTTCAGGGCTGCCAGCAAGCTGAAGCACAGCTCACTCAGAACCAGCTGCTGGCCTGACAAGGCGGTGATCTCTGCTCACACCTCTAGGCCTCAGAATCAGGACTGTCCTGGAGGACAAGGGGTGTTTATTGGTTCCTACACAGCTACAGGAGACAGTCAGGCCATTGTTACATCATGGCTGCCACAAGCATGGGCAAGGGATCTGACCTAGTGGTCTGTGTCAGATGTAGCTGTACTGAGTTACTTCATGCTGATGCATCATGCTTTTAGAGACTGTGGAGTACCTTACTCATGCAGTTGATCCACTGGTCTGAGCTGGAGTTCACACTCCTTGCCAACTATTTCTATGCTGTAGAATATAGCTAATTGGACAGTTGAGAGCTCTGGCTGGGCTGCAGCCAGTGTGGGTCTGGAACCAACAGCAGCATGACACACCCATGCCTAGAACAGAGAGGCCAGACTTACTTGTAGTTACCCCTGATGGGCATATGGTCCTGCAGGACTCCAGCTGGGATGGTGAGCAGGCGGAGGCACTACAGAAGATGTACACCTAAACCAGACATGGCAGAAACCCAAGTTACATAATGCACTGGCCAGTCATCCTAGTCAGCAAGTGCAAAGCCTCAAACCATGCATCCCCAAAAAGGACTGGCCCTTTTAACCTGTGAGGTCAGATTAGTTACTGTAATACCGAACTTGCATCTTCATTGGGAAAGTCTAGTCATGGTGTTCAGCAGAGGGCAATGCACCCTGGTACATCACCAGCCAAGGAGGTGCCAGTGTGTACAAGTCACTGGAAGATTTCCTCAGACTGATTTCTTGAGTAGGCAAAACCTATGAGTTTGCTACTCTGGATTGAGAACTAGGGTGGTATTTGTCCACTCCAAGGAGGCCCTACTCCAGCAGGGAAACCTTCATGCTATTTTCTAATTGATGGAAGGCAAAGATGCAGGTTATATGCTAGAGCTGCTTCCCCCAAGGTCAGTCTTGTACCCAGGTCATTAGTGACCAGAACCATGCAGTTCAGTGGTCATAGGGCTCAAGACCAATGTTCTTATGATAGATGAGCACTGCTCCTGAAGAGAAGTGGGGCTGCAGAACATGTGAGCCAACTCACCTACCACAACATGACAAAGGTACCAGGAGTCAGAATAACTCCTCACAGGGGCTGCAGCTTGCAACACCCTCCAAAATGGACCTTTTCCAGTTGGATGGGCAAAGTTCCTCTTTAAGAGGAAGAGGCTATTCAGGGGTCACTCCCCTGGCTGTAGTAGGAATGGCTACCAATGATAGGCATTCAGCCCCCCACCCCACTTACCAGTCCCTCGAGTACCATCTGGGAAGTAGAGTCCACAAAAGCAAAGGTGGAGAGGACAAAGCGCTGGTGATGAGTTGGGAAGGGCAGCTCAGATGAGGCAGGGTCCATGGGCACAAGCTGGGTTCTGTAGTTGTCTCCTAGGAATGGGCATCTAGGAACAAGGAGGGGTAGATTTAAGCAGGCCAGGATTACCACTCCTTGAAAGCCAGTAATCCCTTTGCCCCCAGCCACTCACCCGTCCACCAGGATGGGCCACTGTGGCACCTGCAGGGGGTTAGCACTTTGGGTGGCCCAGCACTGGTGTAGAACCAGAACCAGGGATGGGTCTGTTCTCTGCAGGATGCGAACCTCCACATAAACAGGGTCCCTGAGTACCTTCACCACAGGATAGTCTCTCTCCGTGAAATACGATCTGTAGTTCAGGTCTGTGGGGGAAGGGGGCAGGAGGAGAGCAGAGCTGAGCTAAGATGCCTGTGGGCCTTCAGGGAATGGGTTTACTGCCCTGGAGTGAGGGGTCACCTACCTGTGGCGATACGCAGCTCAAGCCGGAGGGGTCCTGCCTGGATGATTGGAGCAGGTGCAGGGGGCAAGAAGACCTTGACCTGGACTGGCAGGAAGTCACTGGCATTGTAGATGCAGCGAGCATGGAGGCTGCACAGGGGAGAGTAGAGGGTGGAGATGGGCTGAAGTTTGTTAGCCAAGCTAAGGTGTTTTAGGAGTCACATTGTGCATCTTCACCCTCCCCGTGGTGATTTGTACCCAGTTTAAATGCCCTCCACTGCTCAACATGGCAAGATCCAAGTGCCACTCACTGAACACATAAGATCCTACACAATTACTCATTCCCAAGCTAATCTCAGGTTTTTGGCCTTACTGCCTCAAGCTGTGATCTAGTCAGACTGAACTTTGTTGGCGGATTTAAGTTGCACTTGGATGGAAGAGATCCAAGGGAAGTCTCCAATGAATAGTTGACAATTCAGTCATTGACACTTGTTCTTTTGAGTCAGCACCAAGTTAGTGCCCTAGTAAAGGGAGAGGTGAGCAGTTGTTTCTTAAGAGATTCAGAAAGAGGCTCTAGTTACTTGCCATTAATTGCATGGTGGTTTGCAACAGTAGAAGCCATCCTCCTAGTATCCCAGCCACATTTTAGTCTTGTTTTATTCTTCCTTGTCATTGGACTGGGACATGCATCAAAAGTGTCAATTTTCCACAGGATATTTTAGAAGGATTTTAATCAAAGTTAATCTTTGATGACAAATTCCAACTGACTAAAGTCCAGAATTTTGATTTCTGTTTTCCCCAGAAAGTCAGCTTTTCCCTCCTACTGAAATGTAGAGTTGCCAAGCTCTAGTATTTGGTAACAGTCCTGAATTGCAAGGTAGTGTTGCTTTGTGGTACTGGAAAATCAGCTGTCTACCACAGAGATGGCAGAATTAAGACTGACTTAGCATCTTGAGATTCTTCTGTCCTAAAAAAGCTAGAAACTAAGGGAGTTGACAGGTGATCTATTAGATTCCTCAGAGAGAGGATTTGTCTCACGCTGAAAGACTCTTGTCTATGCAGGACAGAAGTTGACCAGCTTACATGAAGGTGCTGTCCCGAGTGATGGAGCCTTCTGGCCCAGTCTGTATGTCAATGCCAGAGATCAGCTGATTCTCATAGATCAATTTGTCCCCAATTACCTGGAGAGGAATAGAAACAGGAGGTGTTTAGTCCCTTCTTGAAGGAGAAGAGTGTGTGCTACATGTCAGGGGATGTATTGTCACCTGGACTGTGGTGCCACATTGTGTGAGAGGGAAGCGGAACAGCACAAAAGATTCTGTCATCCTGATGGGATTGCACCCTGCCTGGGCATAGGCTAGCCGTATATTGTCCAGGATGATGGGGTGGTCAGACATGTCCCTGGAGACCACCAGAATAAAGTGACCATCCATGAGGCACTGAAGAGTGACTGCAACACAAAGGAGTAGGGTTAAGTACAGCAATTGCAGCCTAATGATGCTGAACATGTGGGGGCAGGAACCCCAACCCTTTATTACAAGCCAGAGTTAGGTTTGGGCACAGACATGCTGAGGGAAGAAGCCAATGTTCACGGTGCCTCAGAACACAGGGTAGTACACTTCCCCCCACCCTCCTTTTTTATTTCTCCTTCAGAAAGATAGAGAAGGCTATGGAAAGAAGAGCTTTGGGCCATATTCCCCCAATGGAACCCCCTGGAAATAAGATAGTTTCTTTCTACTTACCTTGCAGTGGCAGAGCACACTCTGTGTAGGCCCTTCATAACACCTGAGAAACCTCAATCAGTTTGAGAGAGTTCAGGCTTGCATTCTTGAGCCATTTCCTCTCCACCCTTATGGTTGGGGCAATGGGAATCATTGTGGAGAGCTCCCATGCTTTAAGTGGGAAGGACCACAAGCCTGGGTGTGAACATCTATGGATGTATTCAGTTTACATCAACTCTGGGCCCTGAATACGTGATCTGGGGACACTTTCCATCCCCTGCTTCTTCACCCTGCCCAGTGGAAATGGAATGAGACAGCAGCAGTTGCTGGCTCAGGGCCTAGCTCCTCCAACTGAGTGTTATCTTGTGAACATGCCCTGAGCTCTATGGGACAGAACTTCTTCAGCTGGTCCCTTACCTGTGTTTCCATAGTAGCAAGGAGTAGTTGGGTCAGTCCTATCATAGCAGCAGCCAGCCTGGAAGCAGGCAGCTTGGTCAAGGGCATTTGCACAGGGGATCTTCCCAGCCACCACTTGGCACTGCTCCGGTGTCAGGCGGGCACCTGGAAGATCGGGATACAGACCACTGAGCACAGAAGATGATTGGCGCACAGTACGTGGCCACTTTGCTACCCCAATATACTTTTGGGTACCACTGATGGTGTGGAGAGGTCATCTGATCCCTCTCTGGCCTGGTTAGGACATGCCTCAGGATTAGGGTAAAGAAAGTCTAGGGCCCCAGGAGACAGTGGGGTGAAGCCTTCATTTGTTTGGTCTTCCCCCACAACTACTGTCTTTAAGGACCCACAAGAAAACAATGGATAGACTAGCCCACCCCCTTGTTAGGCCTCATTGGTAAACAAATGTTCTCTGGTTCCACATCTGTTTTTACTGAGTATGGTTTCAATTTGGTCCTTGAGTTATATCAGTGTGCCTTTTCATTTAGGCTAATTCAGCCTGTCTCCTTGATATCTCTCCTGCGTCACCACTTCATGACATTTTTATAAACTTTCACATTTTACAGTGAATCTCACAATTAGAGTAAATGTGCAGACCCAATCACCACAACAGATCCCACCCACACAGGTGTTACACAATACCCATGGACCAGACACCACATGCTCAGAGCCACCCCCCACACTACATTAGTACAAGAAAGGTCATAGTTCTGTTTTTATCATCCAGCCCTAGTCCCTGACACAAGCCATGATGGTTCTTGGTAGAGGCCTCAGAGTCAGAATGGGCTACATTCTGAATCTGAAGGTATTCTGCAGTGTCCTGGGCAAGGGTGAAGGGCAAATACAGCTTCCCTGAAAACCAGCAGTACAGACACAGGAGAACGTACCGATATTACTCAGTGGAGGATAGATTTGCGGCACCAGGCCCTGCTGCGGATGCGGCACTGGGCGCACCAGGCCCGGCTCTGGCTGCGGCTGTGGCACTGGGCGCACCAGGCCCGGCTGCGGCTGCAGCACCGGGCCCGGCTGCGGCACATAGCGCATGGTTAAGTCATGTTCAGTGGGCTTGGGGCAGGTCATGTTCACGTCACGGGAGGCAGCAATAGCTCTGGTGCTCAGCAGTTCTTCTACACGGACCCGCAGGTGGTTACGGCCATCCTGTAGAAAAAAGAAAGTGCAAGTATTAAGTGTGTCAATCAACCTTGAAGTATTAATAGAAGTAGGCGCAGGGAGACTAGTAGGGAGCCAACCGCTTTACCTCACTGCTGGGGGTTATGGGAGAGGTCAGTAAGATTAGTTGGACAGCCCACAGTAAACACTTCATGGCTGAGATGCTCAGTGACACTTTCTGGACTAGAACTAAGGACTGTGCTTTGCTGGGATGCAGGCACAGGTCTTCGTAACAGGAGCACAGAGGATGCCACGGAGGTCAGAGGTGCAGAAACTCACCTTCTTCAGTACATGACAGCCATTGTAGCCTGCTGAGAAGATCACAGCCCCTTCCTGGTTAGATGTGACCCAGTGGAGGCAGATGGAGCAGTTAGTAACCTCAAAGGCTGTCCCAAACTCATCTGTGGAGATAGCATGGAAGTGGCAGAAGAAGCTTGACATGAGACAGTTCCTTCAGCACCCTCCCCCCACCTCAGTAGTGCAGAAGACCAATGTCTCTTAAGTATTCCTATCTGGAGCAGGGACAGCTGTCCACTACATTGTGGAGTCTCAGTGCAGCTCAGGTAGGCCTGATCCTAAAATAGGGAGATTCCCCTTTTATAAGGGATCAGCTGATTCCAAAGTGAGGTTTTGGGACATAGTCCTGTTACAACACTGCAGTGACTCCAATGTAAAGTTATCCCACAAGACAAGCCTAGGCCACATAAGCAGCTGAGAACTCAAAGCCACTCTTTTGGGAGGTTACAAGAAGGCTCGTGTCTTCTGCCTTCAGTCCAGGACTTACAACTGAGAGGCTTATTTTGGGGCAGGAGCATGTGCAATAACACAAGCTAGAAGGAAGAGAGTTAGGTCTGGTACCAGCCTGTTTAGGCCATCCAGATACATCCTAGGAGCAGTGACTCACAGGATGTGCTGTGAGGCATAAAGAATAGTGTCAGTTCCGAGTAACAGCACCTGTATTCCCCACTTGTGGTCCCTTGAGGACATCTATTCTAGGTCCTCAAGTATCAGAGGGGTAGCCATGTTAGTCTGGATCTGTAAAAGCAGCAGAGAATCCTGTGGCACCTTATAGACTAACAGACATTTTGGAGCATGAGCTTTCGTGAGTGAATACCCACTTCGTCGGATGCATGTAGTGGGTATTCACTACATGCATCTGACGAAGTGGGTATTCACCCATGAAAGCTCATGCTCCAAAACGTCTGTTAGTCTATAAGGTGCCACAGGATTCTCTGCTGCTTCTAGGTCCTTAGTTCCTCTGCCATCACCTCTCTTGGGCAGAGGCCTGCACCTCTGCCTCCTGACCAGTGTGTTCTCTGCCTATACTGCAGTATCCCCAGCAAGTCAGGCTGCCGAAATGGCCAGCACATGCACTTTGCTTTCTCTCCAATAGGTAGGGCCCTACCAAATCCACAGCCATGAAAATGAGTCACCAACCATGAAATCTGGTCTTGTGTGCTTTTACCCTATACTATGTAGATTTCATGGGGGATACTAGCATGTCTCAAATTGGGGGGCCTGACCCAAAAGGAAGTTGCAGGGGGTCACAATGTTATTTTGGCGGGGGGTGGTCATGGTATTGCCACCCTTAGTTCTGCACTGCCTTCAGAGCTGGGCAGCCAGAGAGCAGCAGCTGTTAAAATATCAGGGTTGGAAGGGACCTCCAGCAGGACCAATCCCTAACTCAATCATCCCATCCAGGGCTTTGTCAAACCTGACCTTAAAGGAAGGAGATTCCACCTCCCTAGGGAACCCATTCCAGTGCTTCACCACCCTCCTAGTGAAGAAGTTGTTCCTGATATCCAACTTAAACCTCCCTCACTGCAACTTGAGACCATTACTCCCTGTTCTGTCATCTGATACCACTGAGAACAGTCTAGATCCATCTTCTTTGAGGTGCCCAGCACCCCACCAGCGGCACAGAAGTAAGAGTAGCAGTACTGCAATTCTCCCTCCCCCCCACCTCCTGTTTGGGTCAGGACCCCTACTTTAAATAGCTGAAATCATGAAATTTACAGTTTAAATCCTGTGACTATGAATTTGGTAGGGCCCTAGCTATGACCAATGTATTGCCAGCTGCTGTAAGTTACTACTCAGCATCTTCTAAGCAAGCACATTTATTCTTAAGACAGAGAAGATGTTAAAAAAAGATCCTACATGCATGCTAAGAAGCTGACCAGAGGGCACCACAATGGCCAGCTCAAGCTCTGGTAGGTGTTACTCCTTCCAGCCTTTCCCCAAGCGTTGCCCCCCAATCCTTGGTGAGACAGGTCTGTCCCTTTGCTGAGTCAGCTTAAACTCAGGCTCTTTTTCCAGGAGTCCTTTCCTGGTCTGTTGGTCCCCAGAGAGCCCAGTTTGAACTAGTGTATAGGAGCCTCTCCAGGAGGTGGTACCTCTCTGGAGGTTAAGGCAAAACAGCCAGCTTGCATAATGGCCATTCACTGTTTTTAGTTCCTGGAGGAGCTGCGGTAGCTGCTCCTCCATATTGGGGAGCACAAGTTAGCGCTAGACCGGTCATTAGGATGATGGATACTTATATTTAATTCAACAAGGCCTCCCATGGATATGCAGGAAGTTACCCCCAGTCAGTTAGACTAGCGCAAGAGTCCAAGATCTAAGGTTAACAGGCAGGCCAGCTGCGATCATGGCAAAAGGAAGGAGGTCACCTCACAACTGAAGGTTAAGAGATCACATCCCTGCTCCAGCCTGCCCATCAGAACTAATTAAGTCCGAAGCTCCCAGTTAACACCATTAGCAGATGGAAAGGCATAGGACCCCACCAGGCAGCCACTTACCCACAACTTTGAAGCGGACAGTGCGGCCTGGGCTGGGAAAGACCAGCAGCTGCATCCCATAATCTCCACAGTCATACTCATACTCAGGCTGCAAGACAGAGAAACTGACCCTAAGGAAGTCTTCCTGCCCAAGTGCTGTCCCCAGGGACCAGAGCAGTACTAAGCTCACAAAATACCTATAGCTCAGCCCCATGGTTTCAGGAGCTGCTAGCAGAACCCTACCCAGCAGCCACTTCCCATTACAAGAAAGCTATGGGACTGGAGCTTTATAAAATCAGTGTGGGAAGGGGCGGGTTGTGAACCATGAGAGCAGAGAAGCTGCAGCGGTAGAGCTCCCTGCTGCTGCTGAGGGGCCAGGTCACAAGTGCAAAGCTCCGGGTGAAAGGGAAATGTCAGCAAAGCTCCTACCCTCATCTTCAAATGCAACCCCAGCTTCCTGCCCTCCTTCCAGTTCTTGTTTTGATATTGTGATGGAAATTGAAGCTTCCCTCTCCACATGATCTTCTTTTCCCCTCTATTTCTCTGTGTTCCTCTTTTATGTAGTGGTGCAGATCTCTTCCTGCCACGCAAGAGACTGGGGGTTGATCGCCTGGTGGGGAGGCAGCATGTTTGATGGGATTGCCTGCCATAGCAAGGGACTGCACTTGACTGGAAAGAAAACTGTGGGACATCATGTATTTGCCTCCCTTGTTTACATTTATTCTCTTTCCCTCCTCCACATCCTCATCCCTCCAAGCTGCTCAGAGCTCTTGGTACACATTCATTGAGCTTCACTACACTTCTGGTGAGAGCAATAAGTATCATTATCCCCATTATACAGGTGGGGAAACTGAGGCCCAAGGTCACTGTGGGGGATTAGTGTCAGGCTTGAGATTAGAACCCAGGGGTCCTGACTGCATATGCTGTGCACAGACCAGGAGTTCATGCTGCCCCTCTTTCAACATGGAAGTCTGAAAACCTCCTCTGAGGGGAGCATGACCAGAATTGAAAACAAAGGTGAATGGAAGACACAGGAGAAAAGAACTCAGCTGGTTTGCTAATATTCTTAGTTTATTTCTATTTTCTATCCAAGTGTTATATTTTGGAAAAAAAAAAAAAGACAGTCTTTTAAATTACACTTTTCAAACCTACCTAGTGTGAAAAGCTGGACACAGCAACCAGTGCTGAGATATGATGTTGATTGGTGCCCTAGAAGTGCCTGGGAGAAATACAAGCAGTTTCTCCTGCTCTAATGATAAGAGACATCTCACCATCCTTTTCCTGCTTCCCCTTCCTCTCCCCCTCCTCCCGCACATCTGAACAAGATGACCAGGTTGGCTTGGTTCTTCACTCCCTGTTGCTCCATTTTGTCTGGGCCCTTCAGTTCCCAGCCTTCACACAGCAAAGCTAGGGACCTTAAGTCACCAAACTTAGTCTTCTGCATGATCTGCTTCTTGAGCTGATTAACTGTGTCGTGGAGATCAGCTTCCAGGCACAGTGTTGTCTGGTCTATGAAGATGATGTTCAGGGTCGCTCAGGTGTTGGTCGATGGTTCTGGGCTGATGGTGAAGGGTTGTGGGTGGGCGGCCTTTGCCAAGGGAGCCTTGCAAACATAGGTGGGACAGTCCTGCGGCACTGCTGAGCAGCCGTCCTTCTGATTAACCTGACAGGTGAGGAACAGAAGAATTGGAGACATCATCACCAGAAAATGCCTATTAGGGTGTGGTGCCAACTACTGCACCCATCATGCTCACCTGCTATCCCCACACATTCCACCTATTGCACCCGTTGTGTGTCCCTAACCCAGCCATTATCATTACTTATTATTTTGTAGCACCCAAAAGTGTGTTTTGCACTTCCCTGCAACAAGTACAGACACAGACCTTGCCCCAAAGAGCTACTGATCCTAGGCCTTTTTACACTAGGGATTTCTCTTGGTTCCAACCATTGGTGTCTTTCACTACCATGTTTTCCTTCTGACGGACTTGAAGCATTTCTCAGCATGGATCTGTGTAGGGTTGTGTACATTGCACACTAAGTCTGGGTCTGTGGGATCCAGTGTTTCCAAGCCTGCACTTGAGCATCCATACTGCACTGTAAACCTGGGTTTATAATTGCTTCTCAGCCATGCTAACACATCCATACCACACAGACCTTCTTATTTGGGCCTGTGGCTTGAGCTGTGTTTACACTGCAAAATGACAGAACTTGGACCTGGGTTGCAGTAGGACTTGGGCTCTGACCTCCCCCCCCACCCCCCAAGCAGGCAGTACCAGATTTACCATGGCGCTGGGCCCACAGTCCAAAGGGGCCCTGGCCTGGCCTGGCCTGGCCAGCTCTCCTCCGCCCCACCCCAGTGGGGGCAGAAGCTTAGTGCTGCCGGCTCCTGCTATAGCAGCGCAGGCTCTGACAGCAGCCAAGCTCCAACCCCGCCTCTTTCCCCATTGTGCTATGTTCCCTCCACCCCCCTCCCTGCAGCCAATCAGCTGCTTGCCCGCAGGAGGCGTGGAACCTCAGCTCCCAAGAGCAGCAAGCGTGGCTGCAGAGAAGAGGCAGGGGTGGGGCTTTGGGGAACCGGCTGGACAGGGGCTTATCCCCTCCGGCCCCCTGCTGTGAGTGCCCCCATGACCCCAGCCCACACCCACAGCCCTCGCCCACCCTGACCCCTGCACCCCCCTCACACACACCCAGCCCCCTGCCCTGACTCCTGCAGCCCCATCCCCCACACCCAGCCCCCCTGCCCTGACTCCTGCAGCCCCCCCATCCTGAGCATTAAATGTGAGCTCCTGCACCCCCTGCATTCCCACCTGAACTCCTCACATCAAACAGAAGCTGCCCCAGGTAAGCGCTCCACACCCCAACCTCCCTCCCCAACCGTGAGCCCCCTCCCTCACCCTAGCTCCTGGCCAGACCCCACACCCCAATGTCATTTTACAATATTTGGAAAGATCATTAAGTGGTCCGTTGAGACCCTCTGTAATTTTCAAGTGGTTTGTGGAAAAATAAGTTAGGCTACAAGAACAATCAAGGTACCTCACTTTATTTTCATTTACCTTCTATTACCTATAAGAGGAGGATGAAGAATGAAAAAAACAGGGGCACAGGGAGATAAGAGAATGTTCTTTTTCTTTGCTGGGTCCCAAGGAGGGGCCCCAAAAATGAAGCTGAGCACACAGCCAGGAGGCCCCCCCCACTAACTCTAAATCCACCACTGGCTGTCATGTCACCTGGGCTGGGGATACTGTGTCAGCTGATCCCCACAGTCTCCAACCTACCTGGACAGTACAGCAGACATGGCGCTGCCCATTAGTTCCTCTCCACTCCTTAGCCCACCCACCCCTTGCTTCCCACTGCTTAAGGCTTAGCCCTCTCACTTTTAAAAGTGATTGCTTGCCCCTTCCCCCCAACCCCCAGGCTTTTCTGGCAGCCCTGTTGCCAGGTATCCAGTTTTAGACTGGAAACTCCAGTAGAAAATGGGACCTGGGTGTCCAGTTAGCAGTGCTGACCGGAAACTAAAAGTCGGGTTATAGGAGTAGCCACATTACCCTCCACTCCTCCCACTCCCAACACCCACCCCAGAGGGCTGGAAGAGAACCTGTGCTGCTGCTGGATGTCATGGAACATGGGGGAAGTCAGGGTCCTGCACTCACTATTTCCTGCAATTCACCGTGACTCTCAGCCAGCCAGCCAGCAGAACAGAAGGTTCATTAGATGACAAGAACACAGTCAAAGCAGAGCTTGTAGGTATGGAAAACAGGACCCCTCAATCAGGTCCGTCTTGTGGGGTAGGGAGCCCAGACACCAGTGCTGTGCCTCCCTCCATTTCCCCAGCCAGCTCCAAACTGCAACCCCCTCCAGCCCCTCCTCTGTCCTTTGTCTCTTTCCCCAGGCCAGGAGGTCACCTGATCTTTGTTCTTCAACACCTTCAGTTGGCACCTTGCAGGGGAGGGGTCCAGGCCATCAGTTACCAGGAGACAGTATGTCAGCCATTCTGTGTGCAGACAGCATCAAACCTGCCCTCTAGGGGTCTGCAACAATCACACAGCCTTATCCCACCACCTAGATACTTAAGAAATGCATAGGGGAAACTGAGGCACCCACAGTATTCAGAGAAAACATTAAGAACATTCCCACTTTGTCACACTGGAGGAGGGGCAGCTCAGTGCAGAGAGAGATGGAGAATGGGCTAGAACCAGGGAGAAGGTAGGTACCCGCTCTATGTGAGTGGGGGGGGGGCGGATCCTGTTTACACCCTCTCCAGCCCTGCTGCACTTGCAGTTTACCCCTGGCCCTTCCCTTACTTCAGGGACCAACCCTAGCTCCCGCCCCACTGTGCTTTTGCCCCTGGCCCATTTTACAATCATCCCCCACAGGGGCCACAAATATGTTTGGAGACAGGCCCACAAAAAGTTAATCTGGCCCTGCTAGCAAGGTCCTAGGACCCAGGTCCTGCGTGCTTGCTGACCTGAGTCAGACTGATTTGTGTGTGGACAGGAGTGGGGCTTGGACTCAAACCCAAGACAGACATACCCAAAGTCTCATCACAGTTGTCCTATCACTGAGGCAATACTAACCTTGAGGTTTTGAATCCAGAAATAAACATTACAGAAACAACTGCCTATGGGAGAGAACAAGCCAGTATGATCTGTGCGCTGCTGGGGGAGGGGGGGGGGGGGATGTTTGAAGTCATGAGATTTAAAAAAAAAAAAAAAAAAAAAATACATTTGGGGTTGTTTTTAATTATCTTCTTGATTTGGAGCCTTTAAGGTCTATGTTTTCAGGCTTTTCTCTGTACCCCTGAAAGCTAGAAAAAATTCCCCCCCACCTCCAACTAAAACCTGAAATTCTCTTAATTGTGTGCCTCCAGGAACGGGGGTAGAAAAACACCCAATATCATGAGACTTATAATAAAGTCATGAGGGTTGCCAATACTGCATTTTATTTTGTTCTCTAAATTCCCTCCAGTTGGTGTCTTTTGGTGATAAGGTGCATGCGCACACACACACACTTTTTGAATGTTTTCATCCGGCAATGCTGGGAAGGATTAAAGGGCTGCGAGGATCAAATTATGGAATCAGAAGTAAGGTGAGTTTTGAGAGAACAATTAATCACGGGAGAACGACGCAGGTTCATAAGTCCTTTTAGATGTATAAGATGCCCCATTCTATATAGAAGAGTATGTTAGCAATTCAAACAAACAATCTTACAGGGGTGGGATGGGGGGGAGGGGAAGAAATCTAAACATTCGCAAGGTGAGGATTTTAGACCTGATTGAGAATCAAGTGGCTTCTTTCACCTTATATTTGACAACCCAAAGGCACAGAGGCACACAGATCATCTCAATGACTGATAAAAAACAAGGTCAGGGATAAGAGAAAAAAAAAAAAAAAGAGGGGGAAATGGTTAGAATGTGAAAAGGGAGAAAGGAGAGAAAAACAAAGACTGATAAAGAGAAAAGTTGGGTTGTTGGAGTGGCAAGTTTGCAAAATTAAATAAACTCAATTTTTTTGTCCTCCCTTTTGCACTGTTGTCCTTGTTCCTCCTTCACCCCTTCCTTTCAGGCTGTCTTTATTAGCCAGCAGAACCGCCTCGCCCACTTCTCTTAGGTAGCAGCTGACCCATATCCAGTTTATTTTTTCAATGGCTCTAGCCTGTAGGGTGACCAGAAAGCAAGCATAAAAAAACCAGGATGGGGGTGAGGGGGTAATAGGTGCCTATATAAGAAAAAGCCCCCAAAATTGGGACTGTCCCTAAAAAATTGGGACATCTGGTCACTCTACTAGCCTGGCAGCTCTGCTGTGCAGCGCTGTTGGTCCTAGGGCCCTCTTTCGGGAATGTTTGGGTTATCACCATGGAAAACCCCTGAAATTCAGACTAAAATGCCCCAGCCTGCAGAAACTGAAAGCAAAAGATGTTGTCTCAGGGTACAGCAGCCTGGACTTCAGAAGGTCTGCAAGTGACAAACAGGAATGGAGGGGGCGGGGACTTGATCCATTTACCGTGCTTAATAAAACACATCACTGAGATGGGTCCTAACCAAATCCTCAAATCCAGCGTATGTTTGAAATTGAAAACATTTGCAGGTGTGGGGACTTCCAGCTCCCCTCCCTATGCAAGGTATAGGAATTGGGCAATACCCTCTTATAACACTCACTGTGTTTGAGGCTTAGGCATAAATACACACATGACCAGGCTGAACATGTGTCTGCATGTGGTTAGTAACAGGGTTATGTGGCCCCAGTGGGGTGGAGAGTGCCTAGTAGCTCCTTGCCCATTGGGATGATGGAAGGGTTGCCCTGGTTCTAGCTTAGCCCCTCCAGGGTGAGGGTGGGAATAGCTGAGTGCTCTGGCTGGGGGTGCTCTGTCCCTCCATTCCCCCTTGTCCTTGTGATTTTCTCCCCCTCCTACTGTAAAATGGAGGAGAGAAAACAGGCTGGGTAAAAAGTGTGGCTAGTCTGGCTAGGGAATGGATTTGATGGGACAGTGGAATTTAGGTGGGAGCAATTAAAGGGGTGGGGGATGGAAGATGCAATTTCTCACTAATCCAGTTTGAATCTTTCCCCCACCCCCTCATCCTTCCCTGGCCAAAGCAATGCATTCTACCCGCCCCCACAAAACATGGAGCAGCTAATTCCATAGACTTCGTACAACATGGGCCCTATTCTCATCCATCAGTTACTTCTGCCCCCACCAATTAATGATGGGAAGGTATCCAACCACTATAGAGCTGCCCTGATATGTAGATTTTAAGGCCAGAAAAGGGACCATTTGATAATTGTGTCTGATTTCCTGCGTACCAGAGAATGTCACCCTGTTACCCCTGTATCAAGCTCAAAAACTTGTACAATAACTAAAGCAAGCATGGTAGTTATGCCGTGAAGGAAAAAGAATCAGTGCCTGACTCACATAGAGCAGGAGTCCGAGCCACCAAACTCCTCTGCTGCATGATCTGCTCCTTGCTCTGATTTGACAGTGTCATGGAAGCTGACTTCCAGGCACAGACTCCTTGGCTACAGGATATGATCACAGACAATCTGGTCCCAGTCGGAGGGTCCAGCCTGATGACCAGGGGATGCAACTAGGTGGCCTCTTGCTATGGAGCATCATATCCACAGATGGGACAAGTCAGCTGCTTAGGTGAGCAGCCACCCTTCAGATTAACCTAATGTGCCAGGTAGAGAAGCAAGAGAATCTGAGACATTACAGCCAGATAGGACTTCTTAAGTTATCATGGCCACAACCTGCACCCGCTCAGTGGACTGATCTTCTGAAGCAGGAGGACCCCCTATTCTGTCCTCGCTGTCAGTGTGAGATCCTGAGGAGATCAGTCATTCAGGAGTCCAATGGGGCCATGGGTTTGTAACGCTACTTCCCTCCTTACTCTGAGCTCAAGGAAACCACTGGTAGTTAACAAAGACCCTGAGATAAGGCAGGTCTAGATGGATTTCCATACTGCATGGAGATGTCTGCTCAGACCCCTGGCTTCATTGGATCCCACAACTGAGATTTCCACTATCCCAGGCAATGCTTCTGAGAGTCCTGTCCCACCCATTGCTGCTATCATTCCTTCTTCCCATTCCCTGGCCTGAGGCCTTTCAGCGGCTAGGCTGGGTAGCCGGGATATTTTCCTACATTCTTCTATCTTCCTCCTTTTCTATCCACTGGCACGCTGTTTCTCTCTGTAGTTGAGAGTGTCCCACCCAGCACTGCTCCGACCTGCCCCTAGTGGTCAAAAGTCCCTGCAAGACCAAAAAGGAAACTGCTCTGCAGCCAGGCCTGGGAAAGCCCCTGAGATCAAAACCAGGGGAGGAGGACAGGAAGGGGAGATGAGGGAGGTGACAGAAGTGTTTTCTGCTGCCCAGGATCAAACATCACTAGAGACAGGCCTGCCCCAGACACCCAGATTCAAACTTTGACGGCGTCTGAAATCTGAATCTATTTCTGGATCTGCATTTCACCGGTGGCCCCTGGCTCCATAGTAGCCTGGACCAACCCAGGAGGCCCAGTTTCCTCCCTGCGGTGTACAAATAACTCCTAATGAAGTCAAAAGGCCCCACGGCTCCTCTGTAAAGCATTGGGTCCATGGATTGCTGCACCCCTGCCTCTGACAGGTCTGAAATCTAGATGTGGCATTGGGACTGGAGCTTTGCAGCTTGAGCCTGTTTCTGAACATCGCTCTAGATCCCGCTTGGAGCTACACGGTCTCTGTGACAGTCCCTTGCAATGTTCTGCAGAGCCAGGAAGATGAGGCTACGGCATAGTAGCTAGTGCTTGTAAAGCGCTGTAGAGACATACAGCCAAATCTATCCCTGATGTAATCCTGCTGACAGGCAGGGCCATCTTTAGGCATAGGCAGCATACAAGGCTGCTAGCTGCATAGGGTACCCGAAAATTTGGGGCATCCCTGAGTCTTAGTGTCCACTCCCCCTACTCTTCCTATCCCTGTTCTAATCTGACCCTTCCTGCAGGCTCCCACCGCAGCTGGCTGCTGCAGCCTGGTGAGTTTTCCTCCAGAAGGGATCTAGCACTTAAAAGTGAAAAAGCCTCCAGCCTGCCAGATCTATTAGCACAACACAGAAACTGTTACAGAGTCATTCAAATGGTAATGAAGCCATTGAACAGGCATTTGCCAACCCCCAGGTATATACCGTCAGTTTCTGACTTTACTGACAAAAACAGTTCTGATTAAATATTACAGTAACACACAGTCTACAGGACCTTTGTTTAAAATTAACTTTAAAAATATTTCATTAGTGCGTCGCTGAAGATTATAAAATCACATTGCTAAAAAAAAAAAAAAAAAAAAAATCAGTGGTTTGAGCATTGGCCTGCTAAACCCAGGGTTGAGAGTTCAGTCCTTGAGGGGGCCATTTAGGGATCTGGGAAAAAAAATCTGTCTGGGGACTGGGCCTGCTTTGAGCAGGGGTGGGACTAGATGATCCCCTTCCAACCCTGATATTCTATGATCTTCAGACATACATATTTTTAATTAAATCCTTCAAAAGACCACACTTATCTAAAATACACATGTGCCCAGGCTGCCATTGGGTATGGGGCACCAGTTTAATAATGCCACATAGGGCCCCATAAATCCTCAGGATGGCCTTGTTAACAGGAGTGAAGTTACACCATGGAGGCAGTAGTCCAGAAGTGCCATGGAAACGCTGAATATGATGAGGACCATGGGAATCCTCAGGAGAAAGAAACCAGGGCACTAGAGCACCCATTCAAAAGCTAAGGCCAATGTATTGGCCTCTGAGTTGATTTTCCTCACATTGTTGCCCTCCCACTCACTCGATAGCCAATTGCAACAGTCTCTGTGACAACCATCACCTGTCACCAGCCAAACTGGAGCCACAGGGTTTGCAAAAGAAGATTAAAGCCTTTGAATGTCAATACAGTAGATCTTCAGAATTATGAACGTCAGAGTTAACAGTCAACTACACACCTCCTTTGGAACCGGAAGTATGCAGTCAGGCAGCAGCAGAGATAAAAAAAGCAAATACAGCCTGGTGTTAAATGTAAACTACTAAAAAAAAAAAAGGGGGGGGGGGTTAAAAAACAAAGATTTGGCAAGGGAAGGAAACTGTTTCTGTGCTTGTTTCATTTAAATTAAGATGTTAAAAAGCAGCATTTTTCTTTTACATAGTAAAGTTTTAAAATTGTATTAGGTCAACATTCAGTTTTAAACTTTTGAAAGAACCACCATTAACAGTTTGTTCAGTGTTATGAACAACCTCCAGTCCCAAAGCATTCATAACTCTGAGGTTCTGCTGTATTAGTTGTGACAAAGTTCCTCCTCTACTATGGTGGGTCCTGCAGTTATTGGCAGATTTGCGCACCTCAGTAATCTTCCCCACAGTCTGGGTCAACTTCTCCTGTGTCTGATCAGGAGTTGGGAAGAACCCAGGCCCACCCTCTACTCCAGGTTCCAGCCCAGGGCCCTGTGGATTGCAGCTGTCTATAGCGCCTCTGTACCAGTGCATGACCGCATACAACTCCCTGGGCGTCTTCCCCATGGCTACTCCAAACACCTTCTTTACTCACCACAGGACCTTCCTCCATGGTGTCTGACAACACTTGTTACTTCTTAGTCCTCCAGCAGCAAAGCCTCTCACTCTCAGCTCCTTGCACCTCTTGCTCCAGCTCTCACACACACACTTCCTCTCCTCTAGCTCTCCTCACCTGACTGCTGTGAGCTCCTTTTTAACCCAGGTGCCCTCATTAGCCTGCCTTGATTGGCTGCATGGTGTTCCAATTAAGGCAGACAGGCGATTAGGTTCTAGCAGGTTCCTGCTGTACTCTAGGCAGCCCTGCTCTGGTCCCTCAGGAACAGAACCCCTGCTTCTCCTGGGGCAGGAGTAGCTCTCTCCCTTCGACTGCTCTGCCTGGTAGAGGAAGGAGGAAGGGCGGCTGCTGCTGCTGCTGTTCCTGCCGGGCGCTGGGCCCTCGTTGCTGCTGCTGCTACTGTTCCTAGTTCTGCTGCTCCCCTAGCTGGGCTAGACACCCCACCCACCCTTCTCTGCTATCTGCTCACTGGCTGGCTAGTGGCATTCCCCCCCCCCCCGCTCGGTTCCTGCTATTACTCCACTACAGCCCTTGAGGGGAGGGGGGGCTGCTGACCGCTTCCCGGGGGGGGGGGGCGAGAGTGAGGGACCCGGCTCTTGTTGCTGAGGACTTCTCAGCGGGGTCCTCCTGCCTGGACACCGTCCACCACCAACCTCGGAGCTCTGCGAGGCTACTGGGCAGTTGCGGGCGAGCTGTTGGAGGCCCGGAGGAGGTGAAGGAGGAGGGGAGAGACCGTCCGCTGCTGGGACCGTGTGAAGACACTGTGGAGGGGGTATTCCTGACTGAGTCCTTTTTGAACTGTGCTCTTGTGGTGGGGGTTTGGACTGTGTCTGTTGGGACACCGGGGTTGTGGCATGGAGCTGCCCCCGGTCCATCTGTGTCCCTTTCGCCCCCACCACCATCGTTGCCCCTCCATCACCCCGCCTGGCTGTTTTCTTCCCTTTGGACTCCTGCCTCTGGGACTGAGCTGCTCGCCTGACCCACGCCCACTCTCCATCGTTTGGGCCTGCAGCAGCAGCACCAACCATTAGACTTTTGAACAAGTGCCTGGGGCGCACCACCTTCCCCCTCCCTGGACTGGCCCTTTCTTTTTGTCCGCCCCACCTATTTCCTCTGTGGCCTGCTAGTTCTGCACCAGCCCCTGCCTATCCCCGTGGTCCCTCTGCGCCCATCCACTCGGGCCTTCTCCCCGACCTCGTGCTCCCCCAGCCCTGATTGGTCCTCCCCCATGCGCCACGCACTCCATCTGTGCCTTCCCATTTGGTTTCCCTTATTCACTGCACCCCGCCCATCTGCCGGTGTTCCTGCATGCCCCAGTGCAACTGGAGGGAGCTGGCACTCCCCTCTGTCGTCGGTTGCCCTGTGATCCTTCACCCCTAGGTCCTTTGGTTGCTCCACGCCTTAGCCTTCCCTTTTCTGAACCCCCTCCCCCTGCCTGCAACTAGCAGGAGGGTGTGATCGGCTCCTCTCCTTCCCCTCCCCATCGCTGTTTGTTCCGCTCCCCGCTCGTCTATGGCGGGGGGACGCGGAGGGGGCCCCACGCGCTGCTCCATCTGCCCTGCCTCCACCTGCCCCATGTCCACTGCCCTGCCCATACCTCGACCGCCGCTGCGCTCCACCTATCTCTGCCCCTGCTGGAAGGCACCGCGCGAGGCGAGTACCGGAGGGACTCCGCTGCTGCCACGTCCCTCCCCCCTCCGATTCGGGGGGAGCTCCCCCAGCGGTGGAAGGTGCGGGAAGGGTCGGGGTGGAGGAAGAAGGAGGGCCCCGCTAAAAGGCCAGGCCTCCCATGACAGAACCTGCCCCACACTCGCAGCCTGCTCGCTGGGCATCGCCCTCCGCTATTGCCCTCACCAGCTCTGCGGTGTCCTCCCGCCCCCAGGGCGTAATGCCCACGTGCGGCGGACCCCCCCCGCCTGCCACCTCCTCCAACCACTGCTGTCCACACATTACAGTGGCCGGGGACACCTTCCCCACTTGACCAGGGAAGCCACGACGTCGTTGCGCCTCGTGCCTGCCGCCCCTCGTGGGAAGACTTACGTGGCGCGTGGCAGGGGTGTGGGCCCGGCTCGTAGGGGACTGCAATGTACAGGATAGGTGGTTTTTCCTGCTCGCCGGCCCGAGCAGGAGCGGTAGAGAGGGCTAGCGGTGGGGGGGCGTGTTCGTCCCCTGGAGCCGTTGGAGAATGGGGGTCCGCTTGGTTCTGACTCCGTCCCTCCTTTCCTGCCTACCGCCCTGTTGCCGCCCTTTCTGCCCTGGGGCGGCCCATCTCCGTATCAGCCCTCTCCCCTTGGGCTGCAAGGACCCCGCCTCCGTCACGCTCTCTTGATTCCGCCGGCAGTGCAGCTTCAACTGCCGCCGGCGGCACGCTGGCGGGGAGGCGCTCGAGGGGTCCTTTTGCTGGTCCCCGTACCAGGGGCCAGTAACCGGGTGCACTATTCCGAGGGGTCCGGGTGCTACTCTGGCGTGCGAAATGGGGCACATCCGGAGGTTGCCCCTTGCCACCAGACGGAGCGAGCGTCCGGTTGCCCTGAGCCCCGGCACGGCTGCCGCCACGGCATCACTGGCACCCTGCTGTCCCGGCACCATCAAGCCTGCCTCTCCTCTCCTCTCGGTCCATCGCTGTGGAGGGGTGCACGGGGTAACCGCCGGGCGTGAAGAGGCTCATCCCAGGGGAGGGGAATCTTCCCTCATTCTGCCTGCCACCCACTGCGTCCGAGTCCCTGAGCACATTGCCGGTTGCCCGGTCAATTCGACCCGTGTTAAGCAGCACCCGGGATGCCATGGAGGCTGGTCCCTTTAGTGCAGGGAGCGGCAAGGAAGCTCGAGCTCGTGACTCCGTTTCGATTCGGAGGCCACCCTGGAACGAGCAGGAGGGGGCCCGATGGACTAGACCTCTGCCTTGCCTCCCTGTGAATGACTGCCAATCTGTGTGCCGGCTGGGACGTCGTTGGCAGCACCGGAGGGTAACGCCGCCGCCTCGCCTCCGGCCTTCCCGTGAGCCCAGGACCTCTCGGTCGACCCCTGCCCCATCAACACCTCTGCGACATGCCGGGTGGGTTCGCCTCTGGTGCTAGCGAGGAGGAGTCCGGGTGTGTGGAGGGCGGATCTCCTGTGCATCTATGAGGAGATCGAGCCCTGGCGACCCTCACACAGGGAGACGACCCGCTGCTAGCGCTCGATCTTGGCGACCTCACCCCGGTGCCCCCTGTCCCCGAGTTCCTTTCCCACTGGACCGCTGCTTCTGCTCGCGGCCATCTGGAGGTGCCCCGTGGATTCCATCCATCTGACCGGCTGCGGTGTCGCCCTGTTGATGGGCCGCGAGCCCATTAGGGCGATGGCCAGTGCGCCGCTGCCGGGGGGACCCGTTCCCGGGAGGGAGCTTAGCGGGTGTGGAACCCGGCCTCCTCTACGGGACATTGTATCATCTTAGTCTGACGAGGCTGCCTCGCCTGGGCCGACCGTCATTGGGGTCCTCTCCCTATTCCAGATCCCTGACACCTAGCCAGGAGAACCACGTCAGTTGCTTCGATATTTGGTCTCAGGTGCCGTTCCTGCCCCGCTGCCGATTGGTCTCCTTCTGCCCTACTGCTATAGCCTGTCCTGTCCCCCCACCTCCGTGCTGCCATAGCGCCTGCGGAATACCCCCCGGGCGGCTTCCCTAGTTTTCTCTTTCCGACCACCTAGGGGCTGCGTTCTCCTTGCGCCACCCCTTTTTGAAACGGGAGCGGGCGGTCGCGTGGGGTCGGTCCCATCGGACACCAGTCTGGGGCTGGCGCCCTCCTGCCGCCTCTGGGCCGACGGCTGGATGGGGGCCCCAGGCGGGACAGTCAATCGATCAGTGACCGAACCCCATGCGCTGAGGAGAGCTGCGGAGGCGTTCTTCAGAACGTTCCGGCGCTCCGTAACAAATTCCGCTTGCGCTCCGACAAGGGGCGCTTTCATCAGCTCCACAGAGGCTCATGGGATCTCTCTCTTGTGCG
>NC_133772.1:31296079-31297147 GCF_003597395.2 Chelonoidis abingdonii | reverse complement strand
CCCCCCCCATATGCCAGCCTCCTCCCCCTGTGCCACCCCCCAGTGCCCAGCTCCTCCTCTATGTCAGCCTCCTCCCCCTGTACGCCCCCCATGCACCTGGCTTCCCCTGGTGCCATCTCCCTGCCCCCCTGTATACCAGCCTCCGCCCCTGTGCACCAGGTTCCCCCCCTACATCTGGGACAAGGCCCTCGGGGCCTGGAGAGCTAGGGATTGACCTGGGACCCTGACACTCGGCTCTGGGGGACCCTCAGGGTGAGCCACAGCCCCCCCCAACGAGTTCACAGGCTCCATTGGCCTCACGCACACCAGCCACACCCAGCCATGCCACTGCTGCCCTGTCTATACCATGATAACCCCATGCCTGTGCCAGCCCATGCCACTCTGAGGGATCGGCCCCAGCCCTGCCGGTAGCAGGGGGCTCTCATCAAGGTTCTGTGCCCCCTGCGCCCATGGCAGGGTCCCAGACTGCCGGCACCACGGCCCCTGCGAGGTGAGATGGGGAAGGACATGGGGGGGTCCTCCCATTTCCAATCTCCCCCCCATACCAAAGCTGGGTAAACGTGGGCTCCCAGGGCCCCCTTTGGCAGGCAGACGCCCACAGCGCCTGTTGGGCAGGGAGGCTCCTTCCCCTGCGCTGGCAGCCCCGTGTCGACGCTGGGCACAGGGACCCTTGGGGCCAGCTGCTGGGCTCCCCCAGAGGTGGCTGCATGTCAGTCCTGGGACAGAGGCCCCTGTCTGAGCTGGGTCTGGGGAGTGGATCAGAGCCCATCGTCCACAAGGTGACAGCACGAGTCCCCGTGGCACAGACTCACAGACCTCCAGGTATCCGGGCTCCCAGCCTCCCCGCTCTAACCACCAGACTCCACTCCCCTCCCTGAGTCAGGGATAGAACCCAGGCGGCCGGGCTCCCAGCCTCCCTGCTCTAACCACCAGACCCCACTCCCCTCCCAGAGTCAGGGATAGAACCCAGGCCTCCGGGCCTTCCAGCCTCCCTGCTCTAACCACCAGACCCCACTCCCCTCCCAGAGTCAGGGATAGAACCCAGGCCTCCGGGCCTTCCAGCCTCCC
>NC_133772.1:31261171-31293854 GCF_003597395.2 Chelonoidis abingdonii | reverse complement strand
ACGCTCCTCAAAATAGGCAACAAGGGACCAGTGGATGCGCCGCTGCCTCAGAGGAACTCCGCTTCTGATGTGTGAACGGACGAGAGGAGCGGAAAATAGAGAGCCCACAGCTCGCAGAGAAAAGCGCCATCACAGCCAACCCTCACTCTCCGTGCTGTAAGATGGCTAGTTTTTGGCCAGGCCAAAGTGAGTGAGAAAGGAGATCCCGGTGACTTTGTGGGGCCACACGGATGGGGGTGCGTAGATCAATAAGGTGAGGGAAAACGTGCAACCAGAAACGCAGAAATTATATTCAGAGAGAGCCGAACAGGGCTGCAAACCGGCGCACACAAGTAAATGTTGCGCCAGTCTCTTCTCGCACACGAAGGGCAGGGTGGGACAGTTGGGGTAACCGCGCCGAAGTTTAACGCCCGGCTCCAGAGCCCATGAAGGAGCCGCCAACTGACTATCCCACAGCCGTTATCTCTTTAGGCAGAGTTACACACTGGCCCACCGGGGCTTCTGCTTCTCACTCCTCGAGAGTTGGCAGGAGGTCCCGCCATTTGAGAGGCGGACGGCGAAGGGTGTAAGGTAAGTGAAGTGTGGAGCACGAGTTTGTAACAGATGTTTCCGTGCGCGGTCTGACAGGATGGCTGCACACCGTTGCGCCCGCTTGCAGTGAAATGGGTGAGGGGGGCCGCATTTTGTCCACGGGCCAAGGGCCCTATAAGAACAATGTCCATGGGGCCCGAGGTGAGGGCTTGGTCGGGCGTGCCCTCTCGCAAGGACCCGGATCGAGGTAGCCGAACAGCAGGCGAGCAAAGCGGCCCCTCACCTCCGTTGCAGACGCGCCAAGGGATATGAGGTCTGGAGCAGCCCCATGCGCCGTGGCGATGCGTACAGCGGACTCCAGCAAATTCCTCCGGTCGTAGTCCAAGGAGGTTCTCCGACCCTGTGACTCCCGCCAAGACCAGCCCCTGCGTACCGCGGGGACTCCACCACCATGCACAACGAAGCTGGGCGATTGTGGACAGGGCCTCCGGAGGAGGTCGGCCCCACGTGCGCCGCCCAACGGTACGCGTAGTCTGTGGAAAAGCTTCCAGGTCCGGAGCGAGGCGTCTTTGCGGTAGAAATGACCAGCTAAGCCAGAGAGAGGTCTCCAAGAATGACTCTTTCGATGAGGTAAATAGAGGGTGGTGGTGGTTCTAAGCCCAGCCAGAGCAGTCTGAAGCACAGTCAGCAGCGAGGGCCCAGCCCCAAGCAGAACACACAGTCAGCACAGCCCTCTTCTCATTCCTCTGCAACAGAGCGATCCTATTGGCATCCAGCTGGCGGTCATATCGCCATCTAAGAGCTCCCCCTCAGCCTAGAGGGAGGACCCACAGGTCTGGACACCAAGTAAGTGACCGTGGAAATAATGAAAAAACAGGATCAGGATGAGGCGATGGGAGGCTACTGAAGGGAGACCAGATTAGGGGACACAGAAGCAGAGAACGCCCGACAAACGCCCACTGTCTCCTCAAGGCTCAAAGGAGCCAGTTGCCCACCAGACGGAACTGCCGCTCGGATGGTGAACGGACAGAGGAGCGGAAATAGCCCCCCACAGTCGCAAAGAAAGCCCATATAGCCAACTCTCCTCTCTCTGGTGCTTAGATGGCTAGTTTGGCCAGGGCCAAGAGGAGGTTGAGAAGGAGATCGCTGCGACTTGGTGGGCCACGGATGGTGAGTGCATAGATAAAAAGGTGAGGGGAAAAGTGCAACCAAACGCAAGACAGATATCATGCCGAAGCCGAACAGGGGTGCATCCTGGCGCACTCCAAGTAATGTTGCGCCAAGGTCTCCTTCTCGGACACAGGCAAGAAAGGGCACGGTGTTGGGGACAGGGTGGAACCGCGCCAAAGTAACACACCGTGGTCTCAAAGGCCTTCCATGAAGAGCCGCCAACCTGACATCTGCCCAGCAGGTGCCCCTGGGAACAGGGCAAGCTACAAACGGCCCACCGGGCGCTTCTTGCATTCTTCTCACCCTCTGAGAGGTGGCCAGGAGGTCCCCGCCATTTTGGTAACCGGGCCGGGACGCGAGGGTGAGGTTAGTGAAGGGTGTGGAGCACGAGTGTGTACAGATGTTCCGGGCGCGGTCCTCGGAACAGAACCGGGCTGCACATTCATGCACAGCGGCTTGCAGAGAGAAAGGTAGGGGTCGCCGATGGGTCCAACGGGCAATGCCCTTAAAATCCAGGGGGCCCGGGTGAGGGTGGGCGGGGCATGACCCTCGTCGTAGATCCACGTCCGAGGGAAGCCCAGACACTCAGGCCGCAAAGCGGACCCTCACAACCTCATGAAGTACGCGCCAGGGAGTATGAGGTCGTGGAGAAGCCCCATGCGCCTCGGGCGAGCGCAGGATTCAGCCAATCTCCCCGGCTTTAGTCCAGCGAGGTCTCCGACCCTGGTCGACTCCCAGCCAACCAGCCTCCGGCGCACTGCGCGGGTGACTCCGCCCACCTGCACACCGAAGCTGGGATTGTGTAGCCAGGGGCCTCCGCGAGAGATCAGCCCCCACGGTGGCCCGCCACGGATCCTGGTCGCGGAAAAGAGCTTCAAGGTCCGAGGAGGTTCTTGGAGAAACCGGCAGACCGGAGAGTTCCGCGGAACACCTCTTGATGAGTAAAAGAAGCCTGGGCCGTCGTTATCGCAGCCGCTCAGTAAGTCTGGCGGACGAAGGCGTTAGCGCCAGTACTGCTCCACCTGGAATCACTTACCCGCTACCATACCAGGAGGCCTCTGCAGGCCCGGAACCTGAGTTGCTAGGCTACTTCAGGCCTGCCCACCCCCATTGCCTGCCAGAGCTAGTGGAGGACCCTCTGCAAGAGACCTCAGTTGCGTCCCCTTGCCCAAAGACTCCAGGAATCAATCGCCGGTCAGGTGGGCCAGGAAATCCCAGGCCGGGACCGAGGTGTTGAAGCGCCGGTATCCAGAAGTAGCATTGGACAGGACCAGTTCGATTAAGCAACCATGCCCTCCCGGAGCAGTGGGCGTTGTCTGGGGTTCTCTGCTCCGTGTCCCCATCGGGTTCCCTTCGTTTAGCCCCGTGACCTCACTCCCGCTCCTGCTTTTTTTTTTTCATTAGTTGTCCCCCGGAATTACTTGGTGTTCTAGACCTGTGGATCCTCCTCTTAGGCTGGGGGGAGGTCCTTTAGAAGTGGGCGGGCTTTGCCCGCCCACCCCTGGCATGCCAATAGGACCAGACTCCTGTATCCCACTGGTCTGGGTCTGTCACATACTATTAAAAGATGTGAGTTTCTTGGAAATGGGCTAAGGTATTATAAGTGGAGTAAGGAGTGACACCCTGTACCTGCCCAGCACATCACTTGCTTTCAGTGGCTTATAACTTTGCCGAACTTTAACTGTTTAGGATCAAATATTCCTTCATTGCTCCCTGCCTAAGGCTTAATATTTTGGCCAACTTTCCCCAGAAATGGCTCAGCCATGGCTCGCAACACTGTTAGGGAAAATAGTCCTTTTGCCAGTTCCAGCCACATTTCCAAGTCTTCTTTTAAGAAGTGTTGTTCCTTTCCTTCCTCCCCCCACCCACCCCCTGGGTACAGGTAGGGGATGAATGCTGGGGTCACAGAGGCACATTTTGCTGTCCCTGAGTTATAAGTGTGCCCCCCCTTGTGCATTTGCATTATGCTGGTCGTTAACTGAATCAGCACATGCTCTTCTTTTCCACTCCCTCATTGAGTGCACCAGTCACATTAATGACAGAGGCATAATACCTCTTTTTAGCCTCATTCAATGTGTGTGGCCTCACGCCTTGTTTACTGACCACCAGCCAAACCCTGCACGGAGTGCAGAATAAATTAATTTCTCCCTGGTCTTTAATATGGTAGACATCATCCCAGCACCAGAGTGCTCCACCTGCATCAATGGGCTTATTGTCACTGCACCTCTGCTAGATAAGAGGTATTGTTGTCCACATCTTGCAGGTGGGGAATGGAGGCACGGAGAGGGCCAGGGAAACATTCATCCACTAGTTGTGAGAGTCTCAGGAACCCAGTGCCTCACTTGAGAAGCCTAGAATCTGCTTTTTCAGAGATGTGGAGTATCCACACTCCCACTGGCTTAGTCTGCACATGCATGGGTGGCAGGTTTAATAGGCAAGGGGTGGCATTGCCTCCCTAGCACAGCCATCCCTGCTGCCTGACACCTGGGCGTGGTCCCTACCCCCGACTCTTCCCTTCCCTGCTCTGACCCTTCTCCAAGGCTCCCACGGCTTGCTGCTGCTGCCTGGCTTGTGTCCTCCTCCTCTCTTCTACTCCATCCCCTTCCCCCCTCAGAGGTCCCTGCAGCTGCCAGCCTGTGTCCCTCCTCAAACCCGCCTCCATGCAGGGCGCAGGGTGAGAATGCCAGGGGGGAGTCAGTAGTCGGGGGGGCGAGATAGAGGAGGCGAGTGGTGGGGATCCCTAAGTAACTTTACACAGTGAAAAAGCCTGACATAGCCCTAGTAGCAGAGATCACTGACACTGTTAAAGCACCATTAAAGTGGTAATGAAGCCATTTGACAGGCATTCGCCAACGCCCAGGAAGCCTTTGGCCACATTCACTGGCTTTTCTATTGTAGGAAAATGTGTTATTGGGGTTAAAACCAGTTTCCAAATGACAACCCTTCCGTAATCTCATACCCAGAAGAAGTAACTGCTGACCTGGCTCAGGGAGGAGCTGAGTTTATTTCTTGATCTAGTTATTTTATTCAAACCCAGTTTAAGTAAACGAGTCCGGCAGGGAATTCTTGGTAAGAAAGGTGATTAAACTGGTGCCTGAATGCAGGCTGTCAATGACCAACACTTTTTCAAAAGGAGAGATTAGGCTTCAGGTTGGCGCAGGTAGCCTGGCTTTTCATCTTTCTCTATACAGCACACACTGAGCTCCCTGCCGTGCAGAGGAGAATCTATCTGGCAACTGAGCTATACCCGTTGCCTGTTCAGTTCCCTTGGGGAATGTTATTAGTGTTTTAAGGTGAAAAGGGGAGAGGGTGTCATGAGGGTTGCGGCAGCAGGGTGAGTGACTATAACCGGGTTCAAAAAAGAACTAGATAAATTCATGGAGGATTAGCTATTCGCCGAGATGGGCAGGGATGGTGTCCCTAGCCTCTTCTTGCCAGAAGCTGGACTGGGCAACAGGGGATGGATCACTTGATGATTACCTGTTCTGTTCATTCCCTCTGGGAACCTGGCATTGGCCACTGTTGGAAGACAGGATACTGGGCTAGATGGACCTTTGGTCTGACCCAGTCTGGCTGTTCTTATGTTATGTTCTTATGTGAGGAGGCGAGCAGTGAGCCAGCTGCACAGCAGGTGGTGGTGGCGGGGTGTCTTGTAGTGGGTGGGGAATGAGTCTGTCGTGGGAGTGAGCTGGTGAGCAGCAGGTGGGCGAGCAGCAGGTGGGAAAGGAGATGAGCAGAGGAGAGAATCTTGGGAGTGGGGGTGAAGAGGTGAATGGTGAGTCAGCAGCAGGTGTGGGCACAGCCTGGGGCAGTGCAGGTGTGGAGTGTGGGTGGGGCTGTGGACAGAAGAGGCAGGACTAGGAGCTCGCCGCCCCCAGAGGAAGCTTCCCTCACTGACCATGTTCAAGTGTGAGTACCCAGCATGCAAAATGTGAGTGCTTGTACAGAATTTAAAGCAGGAGTGCAGTGTCAGAGTGGGCCCAGATTATGACAGTGGTAGGGAGGGATGCAGGTCAGGATTGAGACCCATTGGTGGAGTTATGTTGAGCCACAAGCTGGAATAGCAGCAGAGCTGCCAGGTGGGTGGAGGTGAATCAGCAGAATTAGGTGAAACCGAGGACTGGAGTAGCCAAGCAGTGGATCAGTGTCACACTTGGAATTGGAACCCAGGAGTCCTGGCTCCTTTTTCAGTGATCAAATCATGTCACCCTGCCCCTCCTTCAGTGAGAGTGTGTGAGGGAGAGAGATCAGGAGTCAAAAACAAGGAGAAAAGAAATCCAGCTGGGTGGTTAATTTTTATTATCTTTATTTGCATTTCTCTGAATCATGCAATTGCAGCTGGAGTTCCCAGGCAGCCTAGCATTTCACATTTATTTAAATTTCTGTAAGAAAAATTAACTAAAGAAAGTGACTCAGCCAGTTGTCTACAAAAATTCAGTTCCAGCCCTTCATCCTTTAGCCCTCTGACATCCTTTAGCCCACTCAAGCAGGTAGCTTTTACAGCATGGAAATGATACTTTATGAAGCAAAAATGATCATTTGGATTTGTTACCAAGGCAGCTGGTGCCTGTGCATAGTGAGCAGATAGATTGATAAGTAGCAACAAGCAATTAGCATGCATTCTGTCTAACGCATGCTTTTCCCTGCAAATCTTTAATCCTATTTATCCCCCATTGCATTTGTAGACAATGAACAGCATGGCCTGGTTCTTCACATTCTGCTGCCCCAGAGTCTCCGAGCTCTGCAGTTCCCGATTCCCATACAACAGGCTGAAGGACCCCGAGCCACCAAATTTCCTCTCCTGCATGATCCGCTTCTTGAGCTGATCAACGGTGTCGCGGAGATGGACTTCCAGCAGCATGGTTTTCCGGCCATTGCTGATGGTCAGGGACACTTTGGGGTCAATTACTGGGTCAATCATGAAGGGGTGAAGGTGGATGGTCTCTTGGGAGAATCCATTGTAAACCTTGGTGGGAGAAGCTGGCTGGACTGGGGAGCAGCCATTCCTCTGCTGAATCTAACACACAAGGGAGAGAAGTGAAAGAGTCAGACATGGCTGCCAGAAAGGAAGAGGTGCATTATCGGGGCCTTGTGATGTATGCCACGTAATGCACCCATCCCGCCCACAAAATGCATCTTTGATCCCATGTGATGCTCCCTAAGGCCATCCCGAGCTGTGAGGCATCTCTGCACCCCCTGCCCTTAGCATGAAGAAGGCTTGTCTCTGCCTGCTGCAGCTCAGCTCCCTGAGACCAACAGCTTCTGGCAATACAAACGCTGCCTTCCAGGCCTCGGCAGGCCTCACTTACTCAGTATAGGTAGCAATAAGTGCACACCAGCCGCTGAGTCCTCTAAGCATTCCCAGCAACATCCAGACCCTTATGCCCCAAGCACTGACAGGACCACCAATCCCGCTCTTCCCAAAGGAACAGAGCACACTAGCTTGTACATTTTAGCTCAGCACCAGCCCTTTGCTGACCACCACAGCACTCAGAGATATTTATAGTGAAAGCAGGAATGTTTGTCATCAGAGATTCAAGGAACAGGGAGTAAGAATATTGGAAACAAATGGACACATATAAAACAAAGTCAGAACATGCTTTCTAGAGACTAAACCTGCAGTTTTCTCTCACCCAACGTTCTCTGCAGCCCCTTCAAGCAAGCCTGGCTGAGACCCCTTTCTCATGAATCATAGAATCATAGAATATCAGGGTTGGAAGGGACCTCAGGAGGTCATCTAGTCCAACCCCCTGCTCAAAGCAGGACCAATTTCCAGCTAAATCATCTCAGCCAGGGCTTTGTCAAGCCTGACCTTAAAAACCTCTAAGGAAGGAGATTCCACCACCTCCCTAGGTAACCCATTCCAGTGCTTCACCACCCTCCTAGTGAAAAAGTTTTTCCTAGTATCCAACCTAAACTTCCCCCACTGCAACTTGAGACCATTATTCCTTCATCTGTCTGCAAAACCACAGTCTCTTTACTTCTCTGTGAAGAGACAGAGTGTCTTTAACTTCTAGAGATACCCCCAAAGTACACGATCTTTACTCATAGACAGGATAACACCCTCCCCCCGCCTCCAGGGCTTGTTTTTTCCTGTTGATTTCACATCTCTTCATTAACATTTGACTTTGTATGTAGTTTAATTTACATCCCAACTGAAGATAAATGTTTCCTAGCTCCTGTCTGGAGGAACTGGTCTAGGGCATGTCACCTTTTGGTGACCCACTTTTAACAGACGTGCCTAAGAATGTAAGTTTCTGGTACAGATACACAGCTCCTTGCAAAGTAGCTGTACATACATTTCACAATGATATTGATGACCAGCGAGTCATTTAAGACCTCATGTGACAGTCTTTAGTGAATCAGAATGTACATCCCAGAACCAGGAGCTTCCCGTAACCCCTCAGAACTCCCTTGCCAACTGACATTAAGGGGTGCTGGGGTCACACCTTGACAAAAGGTTTCATTTTTCATGAAAAATGAAATTGTTGCTTTCTAAGCTTCTCTTTGGTATCCCCCACATCCCCAGTCTCTATTGCAAAACACATTAAAGAGTTGACATTTACTGGAAACTGGGTTTTAAACACCAGCAAAGGGTTTGGCCTTATAGCTGCACCCCAGATCCTCAATCTTCACATTGCCTCTGGATGAGACAGGGCTGAGGGAGACTCTACTGCTGTTGCCATCTCTTGGCATGGTCTGTATAGTGGGGAGAGTGTCTTACCTTCTCCTAACTGACCCTCCTGAGTTTGTTCTCAGTCAGATCAGTTCTTGGACCCTCACCTCAGCCCTTCCATTTTAGGGCTTGCAGTCTGATGGCTGCTTTCCTGGAGGCAGCCTGGTGGGGGGCTGTCACCATCTTACTATCTCAGGCCTTTCTACCTCCTTTTCTTTCTCTGTGCTCTCCCCTTTATAGCAGGCTATGTTTCCTCTCCTGATTGCAGTTGTGGGCGCTTGCCTCCATGACTGGCCATTCTGGAGGTGTGATCAAGGTGCCTGTTTGTAAACAGGCAGACTCTCCTCTCTGTCTATGCTCAGGTCGGGGTCTGTAAACCCCAGGACAATTGCTCAGAGCCACATTGAGAAATGTTGGACACGGACTCGGGGCAGCTCTAGGTAGTTTGCCGCCCCAAGCACGGCAGGCTGCCTTTGGCAGCTTGCCTGCGGGAGGTCCCCGGTCCCGTGGATTTGGCGGCAGCCTGCAGGAGGTCCACTAAAGCCGCGGGACCAGCGGACTCTCAGCAGGCACGCTGCCGAAGGCAACCTGCCTGCTACCCTCGCGGCGATCGGCACAGCGCCCCCTGTGGCTTGCAGCCCCAGGCACGCGTTTGGTGTGCTGGTGCCTGGAGCCGCCCCTGCACGGACTCATCAGGATGGAAGAAAAATGTTTTGGCTTCAGACCAGCAGGGCAGGGGCTGGTAGCCCTAGTTACTATTTGTTATTTGCACTGTTGTAGTGCTTACAAACAACAAGTCAGGATCAGGACCCCGCGATGCTAGACGCAGAACAAAAAGATTAACAAAAGACCAGATGTGAGTTCACAATTAGTCCACAGGAGAGTGATGCAGATTTGTGGGTCCGTTTACATTGGTAATGTCAGTCCATCCATGTGGAAAGGGGGCATTTGATACCTCTAAATCAGCTGATCTGTGGCCCCTTCTGAAGCTGTCAGCATTGTCAAAAGGACCATTTCAGACCTGATGTGGAAGCAAGTGAGTTTTTACTCCCAATTTGGGTGCACAGGGCACTGGCACCATGAAGATTGTCTCCAGAGAGAGAGAGAGAGAATGAAGCAAGGGAGAGAAATAGAAAGGGAGGCCGAGAAAGGAATGGGGGGAGTAGAGGAAGAGGAGACAGGCTGGGAGAGCCAGAGAGGATGCGGCAGGGGGTGGGGGGTTGTGGTGATGGTGGCAGGTTTGCAAGAGTGAAAATTAAAATAATGTATTTTTCCTCTTTCTGTCCTGGTTAACTGGCAGATCCCACCCCTCACCCACTTACCGGGGTTGGGAGCAGCGTTTCCATGGTTATCCTGGCCGGGAGGATATCCTTGCTGGCAGACTCCGATCTGTCTCTTCTTAGCCCCTAAGCTGTTATCTGGGGTTCTTTATACTCTCTCCCTGAAACTGAAAGCAAAAGATACACTGCAATCAACCAGGGGACGGCACTGTACAGCTGTCATGTCCAAAAGCACCTGGCAGCATTCCCAGCTGAAAGCTTAGGGTGAGATGGGGACAGGAAGGGCAGCGGGGTGAGGTAGATTGAGCCCTCTACCCTGGCCAAACTAAAACGTAGCTAATGGGCCCAAGCCAAAGACCCAGATCTCAACACCCCTGAACGTGGAAAGTGATTGAGATCTGAACCCAGGTCTGGAACTGAATTTCATCAATGGCCCCCATCTTCATAACGAGCTGGAGCAAACCACAGGGAGGTTTCATTCTCCTACTTCAGTATACCAGTAATTGCAAGTGAAGCTGCTCAGATCCCACTGCTTGAGAACTGGGCCTGGGGGGGGTTCAAAATCTGGTTGAGAGTCCAGTCCATTTCGGAGCATTGTTTTATCTGGCTGGAGCTTTTCACTGTCTATGAAGCCGCCTCTCAGTGCTCAGCCGATCCAGGGCTCATTGGCTAGTGTTTGTAAAGTGCAGTGGGGGACAAATCTAGCCTTGTTACCATCCAGCTCCATCAGTGACGTTACACCAGGGCTGCATTTGACACACAAGTGCTGCCGGCAGAGTGTGGGACTGATCAAGAGAAAGAACCCCAGAGACCCGAGCTCTCATTTGAAAGCCAGAGCTAACTTGTCACTGCCTTGACTGCTTGTATTGTTTCCCTGTCACCTGCTCTGTGGCCAACTGCAGGTGTCACAAGGCACATTGGAGCTCTGGGGATTTCAGATGATTCGAATTGTCACCTTTGATCACAGCTACCTGCCAACAACATTACTCTAAGCTGCGGGTTTCCCGTAAATGAGCCCTATCAGTTGCCTAGCACTTCATTTGTTTTCAGTGGCTTATAACTTTGCCAAATTGTAACCCTTTGGGATAAAATATTCCATGCTTGTTCCTGGCCTCTCATAGGGGCTGCATGGCAGGGGGCATACAGGGTCAACCCCCACCCCCCGCAATTTGCTGCTTGGCTTGTACTGAGCATATGCTATAACACTGCTGAAACTGGCTGCCCTCTGCCTCCTCCCCCCCACTATCAGCAGGATTGGTCGTCTCTGCTGCCTCAGGCTAAACTGGTTTGGAAACATTTACCTGCCATTTCAGAGAACATGAGCTGAGACAAAAAGTGGCTTTGCCACTTGTAATCCAGTTTTCCAATTGTTTTTTACAAGCTCTAGCACCTTCGGGATTTTGAGCAGGAACTAGACATTTGGCAGCAGGTTAGCCCTGGGGTCAAGCCAGTACCTTTTCTTGGTCCCTCTGAAAAAAATCAACCCAGATTGGGGTGAGTAATAAGCCACAGCACTAAACTCTGCCCCCTCGTGCAGTGCATCGCGATCCAGTCTTTTGTTACACGATCACATGCTGTTTTCTCAACAGGCCCCCGTCTCATTCGGTGCACAGGATGGAAAGTGAAAGTAGCAGGGCTGCATAGTGATGAGGGTGTTCTCCATCGGCCCCTTGCCTCATTTCTAACTGAAGGTGGCAGGTGCATGGTGAATAGCGTGGACGTGCACACAAAGAGAAAATAGTTTTACCGTTAAGGCAGTGCACTAAGACCTAGAAAACCTGTGGGGATAGCAATATTACACCTGGGTGGGGAAAGGTTTGCCTATCCTAGGAACATTTTCAAGATTTTGAAAAAATGGTCCCATCCCAAACTAGGATGAAAAGTCAAAGTCTTGACGATGTTTGTGAACTGAAAATCCAAAAAAAGTGGCTTGGGTCAATTAAAGTGTTTTGTTTTGATAATTTCAAAACTATTTTTGTCCATTTCAACCCTTTATAATTAAAAAAATCCAAATTTTGAAATGAAAGTCATTTCAACCCACAACATTCTGTTGCAAAAATATCACAACAGGACATTTCCACTATTTCGAGGCTTTTAAAAAAAATTGTCCAATGTGTTTTCAAAAGCACAAAATTCTTTCCCACCAAAAAGTTTCCATTTTGACCAATCGGCATTTATCAGTGGAAAAGTGTTGTGCGGGTGAGTTCCTGACCGGCTCTACAATACTTCCTTGCCTGGCATAGGTGTTGTGAAGAGAAACCCATTAATGCTGATGGAGCACTCAGGCACTAGGCTTGGAGGAAATTCAAAATTCTGCATTTAGCACAGGGTTTGGCTGGTAGACATGAGGCCATATGCTAAACAGGGCAAGATGAACAGAAATCTCAATCAGCTGCTTCATTCACTGAGCACTGGCCATCTGGTGCATTCAATGAGGCAGGAGTCCCATAGCAAAAAAAAAATGTGATCATGTAATGAAAGAGTGTATCTCACGTGGGGTGGGGGAGGGGGGCAGAATTAAATTCTGGTACTTCCCAATTTTGGAGTGCCTGATCTGATACTGTTCCTTTAATGTACAATTACTGTTCCTTTAATGTAGTTCTATTCAGTATACAGTAGAAATCGTCCTTTCACCAGCAAGAAATGGTGAGAATCCTGCATCATCACAAACCAATGTTTTGCTCCACTTTGTTTCTTTCCTAAATAGAAGTGCTTGTGTATAATTTAAAATAGAAATGCAGTGGTACAGTGGGCCCACGGTGATAACAGTGAGGGCGGTGGTAGGTCAGAACTGAGGTCCATTGGCAGAGTTATGTAAGGACCTAAGACTGTAATAGCAGGAGGGGTGGGTAGAGGTCAATCAACAGAACCATGTAGGGCCCAGGACTGGACAAGCCCAGGAAAGGTTAGCATCAGACCTGAGATTAGAACACCAGGAGTTGTGACTCCTTGTGCTGCACTCAGGTCATACTGCTGATCTTTCAACCAGCAGCTGAAAAGCTTCCCCCCCCCTCCCCCCGAGGGGTAGGGACAAGGAACTGAAAGTCAGAGTGTGAATGGAAAAAAAAAGAAATCCAGCCCCTTGAAAAACATTTTATTCATTGTCTTTTAATGTGCAGGACTAACAGCTGCTCAACTTCTAAAACTAAGCACAATCATTGAAACTAAGATCAGAAAACAGATTAATTTAAGGAAACCAAGCAATTTGCATTAATCTGATCAACTGTGCTCTCCCATGTTGCCTTTAACATGCTGTGGTGGCTTATCCCCCAGTGCATTTGTGGACAATGAACAGGGTGGCTGGGCTTGTCACTTTGTGCTGGCCCAAGGTCTTTGGGCCCTGCAGTTCGTGGTTCCCATACAGCAAGTGGACAGACTCTGAGCCACCAAACTTCCCCTCCAGCATGATCCACTTTTTGATCTGATCGACCGTGTTGTGGAGATGGGCTTCCAGGCACAGGGATTTCTGGCCACTGACAATGTTCAGGGTCACTTTGGTATCAATTTCTGGGCCGATGAGGGTTTGTAGGTGGGTGGCCTTCTCCAAGAGAGCCTTCCAGACACTGGTGGGAGAATTCTGCAGCACTGCTGAGCAGCCAGGCTTCTGAATTACCTAACATGACAGGTGAGGAACAGAAGAAGCAGAGACATTACAGACAGAAGAGGCCTATTAGGTTATTGTACCCACCTACCATACCCTTCATGTCCTCACATCAGCTCCTGCACCCACCATCTCTACCTAACCAGCCAGTCTCGTTTCATTAGCACCCAAAAGTGTGCTGTGGACTTCCCTGAAACAAGACAGACCCTGCCCCATAAAGCTCCTTTGTCTACACTAGGGATTTACCCCCTTTCCAACCCTCGGTGTCTTTCACTACCCTGTTTTCCTCTGGACTTCACCCTCACACCACCCCTAACTCCAGCCCAGCCCTCCTGCCGCCGCCAAGATCAGCTCTCTTGTTCATTTCTTCAAAAATGTCACCCCCATGCCAGCTGGGTCACATCACTGGCTCTCAGTTGTGCTGCCCATTGAGTTCAATCTCCCAGGCCCTGCCTGAGGACATGTATCACACTTTTGCCTATGCCTTGGGCTTGGTGTCCTCTCATCTCCCCCACCCCCACTGCTGTATCAGTCTCGGTGCCCCATTCCTCTCCTCTGACAGGCATCCCTAGGCAAAGACACCTCGTTCTGCTAGTTCTAATCTCCCCTCAAAGCCCCATTCCTAGCCTTGATGATGGAAAGAATAGAATATCAGGGTTGGAAGGGATCTCAGGAGGTCATCTGGTCTAACCCCTTGCTCAAAACAGGACCAATCCCCAACTAAATCATCCAGGCCAGGACAATGCTCTGCAAAGCTGGGAAGATGAAACCACTGCTTATTTGTTCATGATTTAAAGTGCTGTGAACACACAGGGCCCAGTTCACCCTGACAGCAGTGGAGTTACTCCAGGGATGCCTTTGGTGCCATGGAAGCACTGCCTGTTAATGCACATCTAGATGATGGGAAACTCAGGAGAACAGAGCTTGGAGGCTCAAAGCCAACTCAGTCCTTTGCTGTGTTAATTTGGCTTGCTTCATCCAACCTTGTCTCTGCAAGCCAGGTTTGGTGCATGGCTGAGGGCTCAGAAAGTGAAGTGCAGGCATCCGTCACCAGTTACTAGGCAGATTGGCAGCCCAGAGATTGCAAGCGATTATTAAAAGCCGTCAGTGACTGCCGGGCATGTCTGCTCATGATAAAAAGCTCTGGGCTTCCTGTAAATGGGTTGATTTGTAAGCAGTGGCGGATTTAGAGTTAGTAGGGCCCTATGCTCACCTTCATTTTTGGGGGGCCCTCTTGGGACCCAGCCAAGAAAAAGAATATTCTCTTATCTTCCCCTGCCCATTTTTCATTCTTTTTTTCTTCATCCTCCTCCTATAAGTAATAGGAAGTAATTGTTTTTGCTTTATAAAAAATGTAAAAAAGCATTGGGGTGCAGGGTCTGGCCAGGACTTAGGGTGTGGGAGGGGTCTCAGGGTTGGGGAAGGGGTTGGGGTGTAGAGCACTTACCTGGGGCAGCTCCCATTTGATGTGAGGGGTGTAGATGGGGATGTGAGGGAGTGCAGGAGTTAGGGCAGGGAGTTGGAGGTGTGGGCTGGGATTATGAAGGTGCCTCCAGCCCCCTGCTCCACCCCAGCCCCCTGCCCTGAGCTGCTCACGGCAAGGAGCTGGGGGGGTATGTATAGGGGGAGCATAGGGGCTTCGCCTTTGCTTTGCCCTGCCCGAATTCCACCCCTTCCCCAAGTCCCTACCTCCTACTCTGAGTGTTCTTTGGCTCTGCTCCGGAGTGATCTGAGGGCTGGCAAACAGCTGTTTGGCAGCAGTGGAAGTGCTGGGAGGGAAAGGGAGGGGCAGGAACATGGCGCACTCGGGGGAAGAGGCAGGGGAGGGGGACCTTGGCTGTCGGTGGGTGCAGAGTCTGCAGCATGAGCCACAGGAGCCAACAGAACCAAGATTCTACCCCCACAGCTGCCCAACCCTGGGGCCCCCTATCATTGGAGGGCACTGTGTCAGGGCACCCTGTGTTTTACTGTAAATCTGCCTCTGTTCGTAAGATCTGGAGTATTGTGACCAGTTTGGGGCCCCCCACTACAGAAAGAATGTGGACAAATTGGAGAGAGTCCAGTGGAGGGCAACGAAAATGATCAGGGGCTTGGGGCACATTTCTTACGAGGAGAGGCTGAGGGAACTGGGCTTATTTAGTCTGCAGAAGCGAAGAGTGAGGGGGATCTGATAGCAGCCTTCAACTATCTGAAGGAGGGTTCCAAAGAGGATGGGTCTAGGTTGGGGTGGGAAAATTGTATGCAGGGCCATGAATGTAGGGCTGAGGCAGAGGGTTGGGAGAGTGTGCATGCTGTGGGAGGGGGTGCAGTGTGCAGGAAGGGGGCTCAGGGCAGGGTGTTGGGGTGCAGGAAGGATGCAGTGTGGAAGGGAGCTCAAGTCAGGGGGTTGGGGGCTCAGGGTACAGGAGGGGCACAGGGTACATCAGGGGCTCTGGGAAGGGGGTTAGGGTGTGGGCTCCGGCCCGGCGCTGTTTACCTCGAGCAGCTCCGGGGGGGGGGGGGTGCGGTGCACAGTGGGGCAAAGCAGGGCCGGCGCTTCCATTTAGGTGACTTAGGCCGTGGCCTAGGGTACCAGAATTTGGGAGGGCGGCATTTTGCCACCCTTGGTGGCAATTTGGCAGCGGGTCCTTCACTCGCTCCGGGATCCGCCACTGAAGTCCCTGAAGACCGGGAGCGCGGAAGGACCCCCCCCCACCACAGAATTGCCGCCGACCGGGAGCACGGGAAGGACTCCCGCCTAGGCAGAGCTGGCTTCAAGGGCTCTGCCAATTGCCGGGATGGCGGCAGGCGGCTCCGGTGGACCTCCCGTAGGCGTGCCTGTGGAGGGTCCGCTGGTCCCACGGCTCCGGTGGAGGATACACAGGCACGCCTGCGGGAGGTCCACCGAAGCCGCGGGACCAGTGAGTGACAGAGCGCGACCTGCGGCGTGCTGCCATGCTTGGGGCGGCGAAATGGCTAGAGCCAGCCCTGCGCCTAGGGCGCCAAAATCCCTGGCGCCACTCCTGGGGCTAAGGCAGGCTCCTTGCCTGCCCTGGCCCCGCACCACACCCAGAAGTGGCCAGCATGTTCAGCAGTGGCTCCTGGGAATGGGGTGGGGCAAGCAGCTCCACTGCGCGCTGCCCTAGCCTTTGGGTACCACCCCTGAAGCTCCCATTGGCCATGGTTCCCTGTTCCTGGCCAATGGGAGCTGCGGGGGGCGGTGCCTGCAGGTGAGGGCAGCGCTCAGAACCCTCTTCCCCCCCACCCAGGGGCCACAGGGACATGGTGCCGCCCGTTTCTGTGAGCAGCACAGTACCAGGGCATGCATGGAGCTGGCCCAGCCCCACTGTGCCATAAGGCTGCCAATCCCGCGGGCCATAGCTGGCCCTCCCCTGAGCTCAGTTGTTCTCAGTGGTGGCAGATGACAGAACTAGGAGTCGCAGGTTGCAGTGGAGGAGGTCTAGGTTGGGATGATTTATGGAGCTGGTCCTGCTTTGAGCAGGGGTGTGGACTAGATCAATGGTTTTCAAACTTTTTGTCCTGGGGACCCAGTTGAAGAAAATTGTTGATACCCCTGGCCCAGTGGAGCTGGGGATGAGGGGTTTGGGATGTGGGAGAGGCTCAGGGTTGGAGTGCAGGGGTGAGGGCTGCAGGGTGGGGCCAGGAATGAGGGGTTCAGAGTGTGTGTGGGGGTCAGGGATCTGGGGTGGGGCTCAGGATGAGGGCTTTGGGGTACAAGAGGAGGTTCTGGGTTTGAGGGGGACTCAGGGCTGGGGCAGAGAATTGGGGCACAGGGTTGGGGCACGGACTTACTTCTGGCAGCTCCCAGTCAGCGGCACAGCCTTCCTGCCTGTCCTGGCACCGTGGACCATGCTGCTTCCCAGAAGCAACCAGCAGCAGGTCTGGGTCCTAGGTGGAGATGCACAAGTGGGAACCGACCAATGGGAATGCGGAGCTGGTGCTCGGGGCAGGGACAGCACACAGAGCCCTGTGGTCCCCCTGCTTGGAAGCCGGACCTGCTGCTGGCTGCTTCCAGGGCGAAGCGAGGTATTGGAGCAGGTAGGCACTAGCCTGCCTTAGCCGGCCAGCACTGCTGATGGGACTTTTAACATCCTGGTCAGCAGTGCTGACCAGAGCTGCTGGGTCACTGAGCAACTGGGTGCTGACCAGTGTCTTACATGCCACGACCCAAACTTTGAAAAACACTGGACTCTTCCAACTAATCTTCTATGATCTTAGGATGCTGACAAAAGCCAGTCTTGAGGGTGGGGCGGGAGGGAGTCCAGCATTATCTAAGACCTACCTATGGCTCCAGTTTGGGGTTTCCCCCATAACATAAGTGATTATAGGAAACAAAATAGAAGTCCATTGGCAGAGCTGTGAGAGGCCTAGGACTAGAAGCATAGTGTAGGACTCAGATTCTTCATCAAGGCTTTGTGGGGGACCAGGACTTGCATAGGAAGGGGCATTACAAGGTGAGAGTGAGGGGTATCAACAGTGCTTGGGGAGGGGGGCAGGAATGGAATACCAGAGGGGCTGTGGGTCAGGACTGAGGGGCATCAGCAGAGCTGCCTGTGAGCATGGGGAACCCAGGGTTGGAATAGCAGGGGGCTGCATTTTGGGACTGAGGGACATCAGTAGAGCTCGTGGCTGAGAGAGCTCAGGGATGCCATAGCAGGTGGCTGAGAGTCAGGACTGAGTGGCATTGGCAGAGAGCTGTGGGGTGGGGAGCCCAGGGCTGGAATAGCAGGAGATTCTGTGGATCTAGACACACCAAGGTCTAATCAGCAGAACTGGCTGTGGAACACCAGGGCTGGAATAGCAGAGGGGCAGGGGTAGGGAGGTGGCTCAAGGCTGGATTTAGGGGCATTGAACATCTGGATAGAATAATTAGATTTAAGCTGTAACTGACAATTGGCCTGACCGCCAGCCTGTTGCTACTGAAGGAAAGCCTGCTGTGGATGTCAGCAGGCTCTGGTTCAGGCTCGAAGTCTGGAAAGTGGAAGTGCTGAGTTCCTGCTAATCTCCAGGCAGAACTGAGCATAGTCACCATCTTTTTCCCTCCCCTCCCACCCCTCCAGTAACAAGCACCTCCCCCTGCCCGAGATAACCCCACAGCCACCCAAACCCTCCCACATCCATTGCTTCCAATTACAGGCCCCTCCGAGGCCTTATCTTCGCCGCACAGATGGCTGAAATGCTGGTTTCTCTGCTGCGTTCTCCCTGGTCTGTCCCTCCATGTCTCCGCCCCTAATAGGTCCTAGGGCTGGAGCTGGTCAGGAATTTTTCGACTTATTTTCTTGAATGTTGTTTTCAATCAGTTGGCTGAAATGGAAACTTTTCACAGAAACGTGTTGGATTCTCAGGCCCACGGTAGAATTTCTGCTCAAAACCAGAGGTTCAGGTCTCCCAGCAGCGAAGCCATGGCAGTGTAGGCTGTACAAACCCGCCTAGGATCCTGGGTAATTACTCTCAGGGCTGCCGCAGCTTCACTGCACTGGTACCTGAGCTGGTTAGAGCAAAGTGAGCTCAGATATGTCTAGTCAAGCTGCAGTCACACTCCATGAACACAGTACAGAGGTACACACTACCCAGTACAGATAGGTCCCCCTCCCCCACAATAGCAGCACATATCATCACAGGCACACATGCACCATCCCCCCTCCCTCCCAAGAGGCACATGCTTGTCTCACACCCACCAGCAATAAAGATGCCTAAATTTCCCATTGTTAAAATCTGAGCTTCCCGGGACTTGACTTCAGGGGTGAAATCCTGGTCCCACTGCATTCCAGGGGATCCTTGCCATTGATTTCAATAGGGCCAGAATTCCACCCTAGGCGTTTTACTCACTCCACCTCTGAGCACAGACAACTTTGTGATTGCCTTGAAAAGTGAAAGTGACGAGTTTGCCAGAAACCTCAGGGAAAACCCCTGTCTCCGCCAGGTTATATTGTTCCTGAGACGTAACTGCTCAAACAAAATGGGAGAACATCACAAACCTGGAATGCAGACTTATTTTCTTGATCATAAAGGAATGTTCCTCTGCCCTTTACATCTTCCGAAGCCTTTATTTACAGTGTAAAGATATCCACTGCTGGCTAATGATTTTCAAGAGTCCCAGCTGCTGACAGTCACGTCTTCTCATTAATGGAAAGCTCTGGTCTTCCTGCAAATACGCTGAACTATAAAGATCAGGTAGCTAATGAAGAGGAGAACAGGAGCAGCTAACAGGAGAGTTTTGTCGGGGAGTTTAGAGCAGGAATGGGAGAGCCAGATACACCTGATGAACATTCTCTAGACGTAGACTGATAAACACCCCCGCCCACCCCCAAACCAAAACCCAACAAAAATGCAGGTAGAAGTCCAGTAGCAGAATGGGGACTATCCAGTTTATTAACATTAGGCGGGGGGGGGGGGGGGAAGCCCTGGGCCAGCGCCCACAGGGGGCAGGGGGGATGCACCAAGCCCTCTTCTGCCCCCTCAACTCTGCTCCCACCCATGGCTCTGCTTCTTTGCCTGGCCCCACCTGCAGCTCTGGCCCCAACCTGTGGCCCTCAGCCCTGCTCCTGGTTTACAACCACAGCTGGGGGATTGGGTTTGGCACAGACAAGGGTAACATTAAAAAGTTTGGGAACCCACTGCCATGGAAATTTCTATGGTAGAGAGGTCTTGTGTGTGACTATAAGAGCCTGTTACTTGGTCTTGAGGGCACCAAATGCACATATCTGCCCACGCTGCTCCCAGATGGTATCAAACATGCACATCGTGCCGGAACTCCAGAAACTCTGTGACTGCTGCAGAAGGAGCACAGTATACCCCTGCTGACTTCCTGTGGTTGTCCTTGGAATGTAGCTCTTTTTTCCAGCCTCCCAGAGCACCCTTCTGCTGGCCAGTTTGATCCCACTTGTCTCGGGCCCTGTGCCCCTCCCAGCGACCTGGTGCCCTTTACCTGGGGTGCTGCCCCTGGCGTAAACCTCTCATCTTAGTTCTCCTCTCCCCAGGAACCCCACCCCTGTCCCCACCTTGCTCTCAGTTCTATAAAGGCTACTCCCAGTCATGTCTAGCCCCCCACACCCTGGGGCAAGACTGCAGTATCAGCTACTCATCACTGGCAAAGAGCAGTTGACCTGATAGACACTTGGCTACCCCTGGGCTGCCTCTGCAACCCCTAGTACCTATTAGCCCATGCTAGGCCGCAGCCTGGGGCTTTCAGGCTGGAGCTCCCAGCCCTGCTCCACTCAGGTATGCTCTACTCAAGTCCTGCAGCCAAAGCCATCTCCCTCTACAGAGGAGAGAGATACTTCTTGGTCTCTGGCTCCGCCTCATAGGGGCCAGTTTGGGGTGATTGGGGCTTTCCCCCCCATCAGGCCCAGTGCTTTTAGGCCCTGCAGCCTCTCTGCAGGGCTGCTTATTAACCCCCTCAGCCGCAGTAGTTGGGAGGTCCACTCAGCTGCACTGCCTAAAAAAGCACATTTAGGGTGAAAAAATTACACTTGTAACTTGTGTTCATTGGTGTATTAGTTAGTTGTGTTGTTTTTGTTTCGATTTTGCCAGTAATCTTAACTTTTTTGGTTAATTTGGTTTTTTTTTTGTTATCCCTTATATCATTTAATTTACTTTTATAGTGTTATTAAACTTAATTTCTTGTTCTATAACATAACCATTTTGTGAAATTTATGTCTGGGGCAGGGGGCAAGAAGCTGTGCACATCATCTCTCCACAATTGAGGGAGGAGGGCAATTTGTATTGAGTCTTGTCTGTGCACGATTTTTTCTTATCTAGTGCAAAGGACAATATTATTTGGTTTTACTTCCCAAAAGGTGTGCATGTGCAGTGCTGGGTGAATCTCCAAGCTGAATCCTCTCACACAGGAGCTGACTATCGTCTGTGTCTGCAGCTGGGTGTGGCCTTAGTGTATTGTGTTGTGAAAAGTTCTCCTTCTACCTTGGTGGGTCCTACACTTCTTGGCAGATTTTCTCACCTTCAGTGATCTTCCCCACAGTCTGGGCTTCAAACTTCTTCCTGTGTCTTGATCAGGAGTTGGAGGTTTGGGGGGAAACCCGGCCCACTCTACTCCGGGGTTCCAGCCAAGGGCCCTGTGGCTTGCAGGCGATTATAGGTACTCATGCTAACAGCTGCAGGACAGCTATAACTCCCTTGGGCTACTTCCCCATGGCCTTCCTCCAACCACCTTCTTTATACTCATCACAGGACCTTCCTACCTTGCGTGTCTGATAATTGCTTGTCTCTAATCCTCAGCAGTACATTCTCTCTCTCTCAGGCTTCTGCTCCCTCTCACACACTCTTCTCCTCATGGCTCCTCCCTGCCTGACTGGAGTGTGTGTCCTTTTTAAGAAACCCAGTTGCCTGCTGATTAGCCTGCCTTCATTGGCTGCAAGTGTAATTAAAGTAGCTATCTCTACTGCTTGTTTCTAGAAAGATCTTACTTGGCTCCAGGTGCCTGATGTAAGCCTGGAGCAACGTGGCATTTGGTTACCAGGGTACTAGGGATATTGTTCTAGCCTGGGGCTAACATTACTGTTTCCAGTTACTTTACTGTAGCCATTGGCCTTGCCCCATTCACATAGTGTTCTAGAGAAGGCTTGAGGAGCTTTGACGAGCAAAGACAGGGGTGAGTGAGCCCATGGCTAGGTGGATGGTGGGCTCAGTGAGACCCACAGCAAATCAGGTAGGCATTCCTGGATCGCGGGGATCCATACATCACAGGGCTAATAAGCCATGGGAATGTCCATGGGCGCAGCTTCTGACTGCCGAATCTAGGGAGTGGGGGTGACTAGGGCTATGGATCTCATGTATGATTGACTGTTCTGTTCATTCCTCTGGAGCTCCTTGCATTTGGCCTGCAGAAAGACAGAGCTTACTTAGCTAGACGGGACCATTTGGTCTCAGACCCAGGGTTGGCTCCCATTCTTATGTGGTATTTACAACCGGGGCAGAGGTATCTTGCCGCATCCACAAATTCTCCTAGTGGCTCCATCTTCTCACGCTAAATCGTAACATGGTGCTTATGTAAACTCTCAAAATACCATCTGATTCCCAGTAGCCCTTGAGAGGGCCCCAGAGAGCAGAACAGCAGGGCTTGGGCGCTGCCTGATTGTGAGTTAATTGCCCAAGCTGTTTTGGTGGGTCTCCAGCCACTGGATACTGGGGTTTTGGGCCCCCCCAGGGGCAATGCCAAATGGGGAGAGAGGACCTATGTGGTTAGGCACGCATGGGCCTAGTGGATAGCGCATGGTCAGGAGCCTGGTTTTATTCAGCTACTAGCTGTCTGGCCTGAGGTACGTGAGGCAAAATATCCTGGCTCAGATGCGCAAAGCTATTTGCACAAACTCCCAGTTAGGTCTTTCAGTCCAGCAGCTCCATTTCACCCATCGTGCAATGAGAAATAAGACTCGGCCTCTTTGAAAGTGCTTTGAGGAACCAAATGACAAGAGCTCTCAGTGCAGATTGGGCGGAATTTCATTAATATGAGAACTAAGGCTCTGCATCAGGAATCTCAGAACACACAGAGACATCCAGTCCGATTACACTATTGCTAGTGAAGTATCACTTCTCCAGCTGCTGCTGCATAGCTGGGGCCATGCATTGATCGACACAGAGCATCTTTACAACACTCAACCCAACAGTTATAAACACTGAACCTGGAAATGATGGCAAGCCAGCAGGATCCAGAAGGTCGATTGGAGCTAGACTACGGACACACGTTTGGGCAGGACGCAAATAAATGCATAAGACCATGCGACAGAAGCATGAGTTGTGCCACATGCAAATCGCTGCTTATGGTAAGGTGTTGCCGGCGCTCGGGTTTGTGTTCAGAAAACAAGCTACCCATCTACCTAGCTTGCAGGCTATGTCATATTACACCATCGGATTGTGCGGGGAGTAAATACTAATCTATGTAAGATGCAATCCACTACTCCACTCGGGCAGGAGGAGAAGCAAGTCATCGACGGGGAGCCGCGCAGATGCACTTCAGCTGCCCAGGATGACAGCCATGCAAGTGACTAAGATACTTTCGATACTTCAGATATGTGTCTTAGACTTGACCACCCTCCCAAGGTGTAGACAAGCCTAGTCTACTGAGTGATGCTGGCAGAAGTGCGGTCACTTCAAAACGGGATGGGCCGGCTCCATTTTTTCTGTGCTGCAAGTGGGCCAAACGAACAGAAAGAAAGAAGAAAGAAAGAAAAAAACGAAGCTTGCGTACATTAAATGGCAGTAAATCGTTTGCGCTGTCTTCAGTGGTATTTCTGTGGGCGGGTCTGGCCTCTCTCCCTCTTTGGCGGCAATTCGGAGCAGCTTCATAAGAGGAAGGAGCATGCGATGAGGACCTGCCACCACAATGCACCAAAACTGACTGGACGTTGCTGCGATAGAGTGCTGCCCCTTTGAATGGGTTGCCCCAAGACCTGTCTCCTACGCTGGGCTGGTAGCTCTGCCCCTGCTTTCGCCAAGTGACCCACTCTGCGATGACATGACCAGAGAATCACTTGAGCGCTCTGAATGTTCAACCGAGCTGAGATAAAAACCCTTCCCTGATATATAATGGGTGACCAAGTGCACGGATGGAAGGATTCCGGAACAATTAAGAAGAGGTGCTATAGGAACAAAGAGGGGCTGGGGGTGGAGGGGATGGTGGCTACCAACCTGGGTCAAGAACATTGCAACCAGGTGGTTAACCAAGTGGTGGGTCCAGAACATTACAAAGGGGGCATATGCACCTCCATCTGACAGATCCAGGAGGAGGGATAGTAGCTGGCTGGGCAGGGCGCACAGGAATTGGAGGTAACAGTGGGCTAGAGGCCAGTGGAGGGGTTGGGAATTAGTCGAGACGGAATGGGACAAAGGATGGGAAACAGGTTCAGCTCCAGGCTCAGCATGGGGGATGTTAGAGTTCAGGTGGGTCTATGGGTCTCTGATAGTCACTCGGGGCTTCTTCTCAGACGGACTTCTGGACAGACTGAGAAGCTGGACTTCAGACCAGAGACATCTCCCATCCAGCAAACCCCCAGAGAGAGGAATTTTTCCTTTAACGAACGCAAGTACGTTGAGATCAACATGTTTTTCCATTATTCTACTGCCTAAGGTTTGGTCTTGACATATGGACACGGGCAACTAGTAGACTTTCTGTGGACAAGCCACGGACTGGGCCCTAGACTCGATGCAGACATAACATTGTCAGTGGTTTGCAGGGGTTTGGCAAAGCCCAGTTCCGAGTACTCAGCTTGGATCTGATGGGCCAGAAGTTTCCTCCAGGACTCAGCTCCCATGGCCATGTTCGAGCTCAATGGGCATTAGCGGCGCAAATGCAGTGAACGGATTCAGCACATGCCCTGCTCCCTGCTCTGCTGGTCTTGCCATAGCGCTGTCTTTACTGTGTGGAATTTCCACCTGCACTTGGAAAGCATTGGCTACGTGTATGTTGTGCGGTAACCATCTTCCCCATTAGATTATATAAGACTAGCTCCTACTGATCAGAACCAATGTCCCTCTAGCCCAGTATCTTTCTTTTCTCAGTTGGGGTGCTCCGCGGTTGCCGGTGTGCAGGGGTGCTCAATGAGGAATGAACAGAAGGCAATTTAAATTTATGATCCATCTCCCTCAGCCGCACTCGCAGAATTGTGGACCAGGGCAACAAGCCAATGGCCCCCCTGAGCCAGCGAGCTTGCGCCCAGCTGTGCTGCGCATGCTCTTCTGGCCATGCAGGAGCTTCCACATGGCCCGCCCGGTCAGCCCCTTCACCACCACCGGTACCCACCTCCGGGCACTAACGCCTAGGAGCATATGCCAAACTTCAGATTCGCTGGATGTGCTTGACCCCTTATCCGCCTCTGCTTACCCTTCCCCATAGAATGGCCCCCCCCACACCCATTCCCACCCTGTCCCCCGACACGGTCACTGAGGTGTCCATATTTACGTACCCCCATAGTGGGTGTGGGGGGTTCATGAATTTTAAAAGGCTAGGCCATGTGTCTACTCTACCTGCCAGCCAGTGGTCAGCGGCTCTCCCTTAGCCCCATGTACTATTGTGCCTTGAGTGGCATATTAATCCTGCCCACATTGCGCTTTACCCCAGCACATTCTGCAACTCACCGGTGGCGATGCCTGGCAGGAGCGAGTGCGGGAGCTCCTTAGAACTCCGTCTCCTGGTCGCTGCTCATTTCTGCAGCCTGCCCGGCAGCCCTAAGATACCTTGCGAGGGAGGAGGCACGCCGAGCCGGCTCAGCACTAGAAGTGACCTCCCAGCCAGGCTCTCTCAGGCAGCTGCCGCAGGCTGCGAGTGGAGCGTCTCATTGGCTGGAAGGGTGGTCCGCCCTCCACTCCTGACATCTGCGTATAATCGCCAGGCCCGCCCCTCCTCATCCACCTCACTCTCCCCTCCGCCCAGCACCTTCTCATGCGCCAAACAGCTGATGCTGGAGGCGTGAGGGTGCTGATGGGGAAGGCGGCAGACTGATTGGTGGGAGCCGACCACTGGTGGGAGGGCTCAGGGCAGGGGAAGTGGGTCCGCCGCGGGGGTCAGCCCCACTGTGTGCCATAGGCCTATGAGCCCGCAGCCTGGGACCCTTAAATCCCCAGACCCTGCGGCAATTCGCCATTTTGGCCCCACTCAGGTCCCTGGTTAGGCAGGCCTGCCTGGCAACCATAGAGCTGGCGCAGAGATCGGACACAGAGCATGGGTGTGCATCCTGCCCATTCCTGCCTTGTAAGCCACAGTGATTTGGACCTTCTCCTTCTCTGAACTTTTCTTAATTTTTTATTCTTTTGAGCCAGTTGCTTTTGGCCCTCACAACATCCTGCCATTAGGATGTTCCTACACTGATTCTGTGGCATTGTGTGATATATATCTCTTTTGTTGATATTGTGAAACCTGCTGCTATGTTTGCATTGGGACTCCTCACTGTGGTTGATGTGAAGAGGTTTGTAATAGCACTCATGGTATATTTCTTTGAATTACATGCTACCCTTCTCCCCAGCATTGGGATGTAAGGGTGCATCTAGTACATCAATTAACATAAGACAGCCAGACTGGAGTCTTGACCAAAGGCTCCATCACTAGCCCAGTATTCCTGTCTTTCTATGACAGATTGGCCATATCGCCAGTCCCACAAGGGAATGACAGAACAGAGTATATCATTCTGAGTGATCCATCCATCTGTCACCCCATTCCCAGTTTCTGTGCAAACAGAGGCTAGTAGACACATTTACCTGCTCCTTTCCGGTAAAGTATGCCATTTGTATTGTGAACTCCAGAAATTTGCATTACAAAATTTCAAAAGCGCGAGTTCATGGTGGAATACCTATCTTGTTGAGTTTGCCCTTGGGATTGTTCAGCAGAATTTAATAGCATGTTACCTGCAGATTGCTACCAACATTCATGGCTAGAGGTCATTACTTTTGCACAGCTTGGCCGCATATCTGGGATTTCTAGAATCAGGGATCAGGTTGCTTTAAACACTCTTCACACTACCCCTTCTCAGACTTGAGATCGCTCATGCAGCCGTACGTATGCCTCCCCTCCGACACTGGACGTACTGGTTAAAACTCTGGGAAGTGTAACAATCATCAGGCCCAGACTCCTGAATTTGGGGGTTCCACATTAAATGTTTAATCGGTTGTTGTAGGAGCTAGGTTCGCCGCCTGATTTTTGTTACGTTATAAACTGGAGTCATCGTGTTTCTGTTGCTAGTGCTCACAAATTAATAATAAAGTATGAGGGCAGACGAACACTCTGACCCGACACTGACAACCCACAGCGAATGTGCTGATGAGCCTTATTTCTGTCATTGTGTAGCGCAAAAAGGGACAGTATAAACAGGGTGTTGTTACAGCTCCTAGTACGTCATGTTGAATGACAGTTAACTGCTATATATATATTCAAATGAAAATATTCTGACTCTGATGGTTGATAGAACATAAGACGTAGAATGATATTTGCGCAAGGCTGTACTCCGCCTTATGCTTGTGACTCTTTGTCAGGTACGATGTCTTTCATTATTTCAGATGAAGTGCTGTGTGATGCTCACTTTGTAGAATCCAAATGCCATTCCTTTACAATAATCAGCGCCCTCGAAGTGCGCTGCTCACATTAATACTCCTCCCTTCACCCTTTGTCCCCCTCCAGCAGTGAGAGAGCTCATCAACTCGTTTTGAGCCTATTCCATCCCAGGTGAGCTATGACTTGGTATGCTGAGGTAAGTACATCACGCTAGGCCCTGATCATATAGCGAAGGGTGAAGTGACAACCCAATTTGATACTCAGTCTGTGCGCCCTACATATGTGGAATGCGACATGCTGGGTGCTGTGGCCTTGATGACCTAAAGTTGTTTCGCACCATTAATCTTCTCTTCTCTCGCTAGTCGGGCAGTATCATGCCCGAACCTGGGATCAGGGCTACAAGATTCTGGACAATTCGATACAGTGTCTTTGGTAATGTTTAGTGTAGGCAAGACAAGCTTTCACTCGGTTACAAGATTCTGAAAGAAGACATCTTAACAGTGCCTATAAGGTGTGTGCCCCTTTTGATAAACAAAGGGTATTATGGCCCCCGCAGCTCGAAGGGCTAACGATCCCGATGTTTCCACTGAGTATTGACGACCACCCACACCCCATCCTTTCCAGTGCGTTTTGAGTTCTGTCTGCGGCTGCCATCTTCAGCTGACTACAGCAAAGGAATCTCAATAGCCTCTTTAGAAGCCTCGCGACTCTTTGCTCTACTTAAAAGAGGCCGTGGCGTTTTAGGTGCAGGGAGCGTACAAATATATACGAATCAAAAAAAGGATCCCAAAAAGACCGAAAGTTGTGGCGTTGACCCAGTGATGTCCTTTCAGCGTGGCAGTTAATTACTACACTCCGAACAATAGCAAGAGCTCGAGAAGTGTCAAGTTTTTCGCTGTAACTCATTTCAATCTGTTTCACTAAATGCGACGGATAATTCCTATTGCCATTATCTTTTAGCCGTCACTCTTCTCGATTAATCCCTTGGAATACCAGCAGGCTTCCAGTTGGTACATGATCGACAGTTCACTTTCAGTGGATAACCAAGCTTTTCATCTGGAGCTATATCAGTAAATAGGAGTTAGTAGTCGGTGGTTGTAGTTTCATTCTAAGCAAGATTTCCTAACGTTTATAATATCTGGTGTAGAGCTAATGGCTGCAGTGTAATCTTAAAATACGAGCTATTAGACAAACATTCTTTGTTACTAACTAAGGCTCGTGACAGAATCTTTCGTAGATGCCATATCGTGGCTCAGTTGGCTCCGCATAGGGTGGCTTGGGAGTACCTGTAGTCGTGGGTTTCATTCTCACCTCGACCGCCACACGTAGGAGCAATTAAAAAGTGTCGATTCGGAGCTGCAGGAGTACTTACCTGTCCATCCGACAGGTGCTTGTCTCGCTTCGCTCGCTTTTGAGTGTCTTGAGTTCGAAGCCTTGGTGCTCTATTTTTCTAATGGGTATGAAATAATATGGGTGTTATGAGCTACTGACTGTGTGCTATCCCTCGTCTAGAGCTATAGTGCTGCTCGTGTGATCTAGGTGCTGGTTGTTGCGCAAGGAAGGACCCCCACAAGACTTCTCGGGCACCACATGCGAGCCTGTGGTAGGGCAGATGAGATCCGCGCACAGTAGCTCTCTAAGTCTGTTGGGGAGCTGTGTCACTTGGATGCTTACTGTGAGCCTGATTGCCAGAGACCTCAGGTTAGGCGGGACCTTTTGGCAGGTCTCCCTTAGGCAACACCCGTATCTCGTGACCAGCTGAGGGACGTGTACTACTAGGGATTTCCAGGTACCCACAGCTCCTTAGCCACATGGGTGAGAGAGGGGGTCGCCAGAATGAATTGAGGGGGGACGGACCCTGCAGGCTCACTAGCTGCGAAACCCCCAGGACACGCTACTGGCATGCCCGGGCCCTAATTCTGATCTCATTGGTGGTCAGTAGCCGGGTAGTCGCCTATGCTCTCAGGAGCTGTGCACGAATGGTAGAAGACAGGCCTTCTCGCAAGATGCGTGCTGTGAGCCCTCTTCGATGGGGTTATGTGCTCGACGCGGCCTCTCTCGGTTGACTCGTTCCGCAGGTTCGAGGCCCTGCAGTCCAACCTGTGTTTATGCTTGCAAGTTATGCTGAGTAAAACTGAGAGATCACACATTGAAGAAGGGTGCTAGATGTATGAAAGGATTGATTCCAGGCCACTGTGGTGGGATCAAGCCACAGTCCCACAGACCCTGCTAAGGGTGTCTCTGTTTTGTATTCTGCAGAGCTGTGGGTTGTGATCTTAGCTCGCTCTTGCTTTGCAGGTAAACAGCCTTCAGTGAGAGGTGGGTCCACATGGCTCGCAACAGTGCAGGCGAGGATGATTCTGTTGAAGATTCACCTCTCCAGCTTGCTGGTTGGGGGGCCGCATGGGCTGCCAGCCTACTTCAAGGACACTTGCCCTTCTCCAGCAGGGCTGTCTGTATTCAGGTTCCATGGTGTAGCTGATGGGTCTTTTGAGGTCCCTGTCAGAGATGTCATACGGCGGCTCCCCATTTTGTTGATGGATTAGTTTTAGTAAGAAAGTCAGGGGATCCAGATCAACAGGCTTCCGCAGTTTCTTTATTGCCTGGTGGACTGGCTCTCGTGCACTTTTTAACTAAAAATCATCTAAGTTGATCAAGAAACTACATTTAGTGCCTTAGTTGGTAACCTGAATGGGTCTACCTGTTCCCTTGTATTAAGCTATATCATCTTCCTGCGGTCCCCTGCCCCATAAGAGCATCGGCCGGTCCGATCCTTCCCTTCAAAAGCGGCAGAGTGGTTACGACGGGACCTACGAGGGTAGTCTCTCTCCTTATTAAGCTTCATACACCATCGACACACCGCACACACACACACCCACTTCTTGCCGGACTAGATAGCTGGACTTTATGAGATGCGTGCACAATTGCGCCAGCTGCCCCGAAGATACTTGAGCGGTTGGCCTCGAAATCGAACTCATCCTTAAATCGATTTTACTTTACCCGTCTTCACCTGCCCACTGCGCCTCTCACAATTGGTTGCACATGTGGGATCCGATCTGACTTTCAGTGCGCTGTTTCGCCATGTCGGATAACTTCTACGAGATGATGCTCCGCCCTACACTCTTTCCCTTTGGTTGTTGGGTTGAGGGAGTATCCCGGTTACCTTCGATGTAACGCACAGCTCAGGGAATACGGGAGTTCACTTATACGCGTCTCATGATGAGCGTGATATATCGAATCCCCGAGCAATCGATTGTCTAAGCACTGGCCAATTATATGGCGCTGTCTCGGCTATAAGAACGTTGGCTTAGCCCTGCTCTTACCATCTACTAGTTCCTGTGGTAGTGAAACGTTCGCACCCTTTCAGACTCTTGAGCCTCAGCCGAGCCCTCTCACTCGAGCTCGCTGAAGCCATGGCACCGGCTCTCACTCTCCGTGTAGATGAACCAAATCTCGAGATGTTCATTTGACGAGCTTGTCTGTGTACGTACAAACGGCAGAAGCCATTATCCTCATTTTACAGTACTCGCGGAACAGAGGAGTGCCTAGCAAGTCATCAATCAGTTCCTTCTTGCCATGTGTGACCCTCAGTCTCTCTCGCGCTTTCTTTGGGTTTACGTCCTTAGGCAGCAAGAACTGACGACTTGTAGCCCAGGTTCTTCCCAAATCCAGCCCTTAGGGCCTGTTCGCCTTTAAGCGCTTTTCCTTGGTGTGAGCTATACTTCCCCCTCTTGCATTTGCTCTGTCCTCCACCCCAGTGCTCCCCTGGGTAGGCATCCCACAGATTCTTTCTATTGTTCTCAGTATTTTATTATTTGTTGTATCAGGCTTGGGGGTATTGGGAGAAAGCTACTCCCCCAAGATACCCCTGGTGGCTCATTGAGTGTGAGAGTGCCTCTGGTTGCGCCTCGCACTCCTCAGCTGGACTGGTTACAGGTTGCTGGTGTGAGTTCCAATGACACGCATTACCATAGTACTTGCTGACTTTGAGAGAAATTTCAGGATTCTCCGTGCCGGAATGTTCCTGCGCTTGCATGGAGCTCTGGCTTCACCCCCCAGTGCCAGGTTTGGGCGGTCCCGGGCCAGTATTGCCCAAGGAATTCAGCGGAGATGCTGCACAGTGGGGACCCTGGTGGCTCGATCAGGTGCCCAGCCCCGGGGAAGGAAAGAAGGGTATATGTTTCTTCTTCCCATGACTTTCATACCTCTCTTATAGCCATCTCAGATACAAGCTTGCTTATTAAACTGCGGTCAGCTTCTCCCACCACGACAAGCGCCCTACGCCCTCTTCGAGCGCGCCATGTCTCCGATCAGGACAAACACGATAGGCGTGCAGCCTCGCGTGGGCTGGGTCCCGCGTTGGCGCTGTCCTTCTGCGAAGCGTAGTTATATTATTTAATTTATAGACAAGACTTTCACAATATGGGTAAGGTTTTGTCCAGTGTACTAAACCAAAACTTCGTAATAAATACGGTGTGCAGGAAGCCAGAAGGGGCTTGCTCTAAGGAAGGGGTCAGTGCCAAGCGGCAGGTTGAGGACCAGTACTTGTCGCAGGGAGTGTATGGCGTAGCTCCCTTGTTGATACGAATGCTCTCTCCTGGGAGGATAGATTGTCGCGTTTCATTTGTCCGTTTCGTAGGCTGCCGTTGTGCCCTCATTGATCTGCAAGGTACGTGCAGGCAACTCACGGACTCGCTTCACTTTAGAACGAATCTATGGTGTCCGCACCCTGGCACTCTGCCCAAGTCGCATTCTATTCACGTGATCCCCCTCGTTGTTGTGGACCACGCTCTGGCAACGCTCCAGCTTAGGGGATCCCACCTGAGAGTCAGGACGCCTGAGCTACTCTGTCCGTGTCATCCCCCTATTTCCATTTAAGCACTACTCGAAAAAACTCCAACAAATGATCTCGTGGCATATTGCGAACGCGACCTTATTTGCCTCATCTACACGCTCCGGGACTTCATGCTTAGTTGTTTTAAAAGGGGGTGGCCGGTAGCGCAGTGATGGGAAGCAGGGGAGCGGCATGAGCAGGGGGGACTGCTATGATAATGGAGCTACTCTACGAGTGCAAATGGCTGACTCGTTCTCGCTTCGTGCTATCTCTTTGTCTTGTTCTATACACTGCCTGGCTCTAGCCCGCTTCATTGCTTGGGGGGTAGGGACTGTCTCTATCGTACAGTTTTCAGCTTTAGACCGCTGAAGTGGCGAGGAACTGCACTGCCACCCTTTATTCCCCTGGTGGCGCTAGGTACCCCCGAATTTTGCGGCGGTGTGTGGGCGTTCATTATGGTCTTGATACCTTCTGCCCAAGCCCCATTCCTTCTCCCCAATTCATGGAGTGTAACTACCCATAGAATTGGTTATTATGTCCGGTAGCGAATTGTGTTCGGAAACCATGGAGATGGAGTGATAGATCCTGCTCA
>NC_133772.1:31246873-31261146 GCF_003597395.2 Chelonoidis abingdonii | reverse complement strand
GTATTGCAGAGGCCCCCGAACTGTGCGGCCTTCAGCAAGGGGGGTGTGACGGGACCTGGGCCAGCACCCACAGGGGGTAGGGAGGGAATGCCACCAAGCCCCTCTCTGCCCCTCAACTCTGCTCCCACCCATGGCTCTGCTTCTTGCCTGGCCCCACACCCACAGGGGGCAGGGAGGGAATGCCACCAAGCCCCTCTCTGCCCCTCAACTCTGCTCCCACCCATGGCTCTGCTTCTTGCCTGGCCCCACCTGCAGCTCCTGGCCCCAACCTGTGGCCCTCAGCCCTGCTCCTGGTTCCCAACCACAGCTGGGGGATGGGTTTGGCCACAGACAAGGGTAACATTAAAAAGTTTGGGACCCACTGCCATGGAATTTCTATGGCTAGAGAGTCTGTGTGTGACTAGTAAGAGCCTGTACTTGGTCTCTGAGGGCACCAAATGCACATATCTGCCACCTGCTCCCCAGATTGGTAATCAAACATGTCACATTCAGTGCTGGAACTCCAGAAACTCTGTGACTTGCTGCAGAGGAGCACAGTTACCCCTGTGACTTCCTGCTGGTTGTCCTTGGGAATTAGCTCTTTTTCCAGCTCCAGAGCACCCTCTGCTGGCCAGTGATCCACTTGTCCTCTGGCCCCTGTGCCCCTCCCAGGACCTGGTGCCCCTTTTACCTGGGGTGCTGCCCCCTGGCAGTAACCTCTCAGTCTTAGGTTCTCCTCTCCCCAGGAACCCCCACCCACTGTCCCCACCTTGCCTCAGTATAAGGCTACTGCCAGTCATTGTCTAGCCCCCACACCCTGGGGCAGACTGCAGTATCAGCCTACTCATCACTGGCAAGGAGAGTTTGGACCTGCTGCCTTGGCCTACCCCTGGGCTGCCCTCTGCAACCCCTAGTACCTATTAGCCCAATGCTAGGCCGCAGCCTGGGGCTTTCCAGGCTGGAGCTCCCCAGCCCTGCTCCACTCAGGTATGCTACTCAAGTCCCTGCAGCCAAGCCCATCTCCCTCTACAGAGAGAGAGATACTTCTTGGGCTTCTGGCTCAGCCTCTTATAGGGGCCAGTTGGGGCTGATTGGGGCATTTTCCCCCCAATCAGCCCAGGCTTTTAGAGCTGCAGCCCTCTGCAGGGCTGCTTTTAACCCCCTCAGCGCAGTAGTGGGGGTCCACTCAGCTGCACTTGCCTAAAAGAACATTTAGGGTGAAAAATTACATTTTGTAACTTGTTTCTTGAGTGTATTAAGCTTAGTTTGTGTGTTTTGTTTGATTTGCTCAGTAATCTACTTTGTACTGTTTGTTATCCCTTATAATCATTTAATTTACTTTTTATAGTTATTAAACTTATTTCTTGTTTATAACATAACCCAGTTTGTGAAATTTATGTCTGGGGCAGGGGGCAAGAAGCTGTGCACATCTCTCTCCACATTGAGGGAGAGGGCAATTTGTATGAGCTTGTGCTGTGCAGATTTTTCTATCTAGTGCAAGACAATATTATTTTAGGTTTACTTCCCAAAAGGGGTGTGCATGTGAGTGCTGGGTGAATCTCCAAGCTGAATCCTCTCACACAGAGCTGACTTCAGTCTGTGTCTGCAGCTGGGTGTGGCCTTAGTGGTATGTGTTGTGACAAAGTTCCTCCTCTACCTTGGTGGGTCCTACACTTCTTGGCAGATTTGCTCACCTCAGTGATCTTCCCCACAGTCTGGGTCAACTTCTCCTGTGTCTGATCAGGAGTTGGGAGGTTTGGGGGGAACCCAGGCCCACCCTCTACTCCGGGTTCCAGCCCAGGGCCCTGTGGATCGCAGCTGTCTATAGTGCCTCCTGTAACAGCTGCATGACAGCTACAACTCCCTGGGCTACTTCCCCATGGCCTCCTCCAAACACCTTCTTTATCCTCACCACAGGACCTTCCTCCTGGTGTCTGATAACGCTTGTCCTCCTCAATCCTCCAGCAGTACACTCTCTCACTCTCAGCTCCTTGCCTTCTTGCTCCCAGCTCCTCACACATGCTCCTTCTCCTCTGGCTCCTCCCTGCCTGACTGGAGTGAGCTCCTTTTTAAACCCAGGTGCCCTGATTAGCCTGCCTTGATTGGCTGCAGGTGTTCTAATTAAAGTAGCTATCTCTACTGCCTTCTAGAAAGATCTTAATTGGCTCCAGGTGCCTTGATTAACCTGGAGCAACTGCCATTTGGTTACCAGGGTACTAGGGATTTGTTTAGCCTGGGGCTAACATACCTGTTTCTCAGTACTTTACTGTAGCCATCTGGCCTTGCCCCATCACATAGTGTTCTAGAGAAGGCTTGAGGGCCTTTGACAGCAAAGACAGGGTGAGGAAGCCCAGGCTGGTGGAATGGGTGGGCTCAGTGAGACCCCAGCAAATCAGGTGGCATCCTGGATCGGGGGTCCAACACATCACAGGCTAATAGCCAGGATGGTCATGGGCGCAGCTTCTGACTGCCAGAATCTGGGAGTGGGTGACTAGGGATGGATCGCTTGATGATTGACTGTTCTGTTCATTTCCTCTGAAGCTCCTGGCATTGGCCACTGTCAGAAGACAGGCTACTAGGCTAGAGGGACCATTGGTCTGACCCAGGATGGCCATTCTTATGGGGGATTTACAACAGGGGCAGGAGGTAATCTTGCCGCATCCACAAATTTCCAGTGGCTCCACTTCTCACCCCAAACGTAACAAGTGCTTATGTAAAACTCAAAATACCACTGAATTCCCAGAGCCCTGAGAGGGCCCCAGAGCAGAACAGCAGGGCTGGGCCTGCCTTGGATTGAAGTAAATTGCCCAAGCTGTATTGGGGTCCAGCACTGGGATAGCTGGGGGTGCATGGGGCAGCAATGAGACTGGGTGGCACAGCATGGCCTAGTGGATAGCGCACTGGCTCAGGAGACCTGGTTTCTATTCCCAGCTCTGCTGCTGGCCTGCAGGTGATCCTGGGCAAATTACTCTGGCTCAGATCCTCAAAGCTATTTAGGCACCAAACTCCCAGTTGAGGTCTTCACCTCCCACAGCCTCCATTTCCCCATCTGTGCAATGAGAATAATGATCCTGGCCTCCTTTGTAAAGTGCTTTGAGAACCACAGATGAAGAGCTCTAGGCAAGAGCTGGGAATTTCATTAAATGAGAACTAGGCTCTGCATCTGGAAGTCTACAGAACACACAGAGACATCCAGTGGCCAGATGACATATTGCTAGTGAACGTATCACTTCCCAGCTGCTGCTGCATAGCTGGGGCATGCAGTTGAATCGGACACAGAGCATGCTTTACAGCTCAACCCAACATCTTAAACACCTGCTGGAAATTGATGGGAAGCCAGCAGGAGTCACAGAGGTCATGTCAGGAGCTGACTACGGGAAACACGTTTTGGGCCAGGAGCCAATAAAATGCATAAGCACATGCTTGACTAGAAGCATGAGTTGTGCCACTGAAATCGATGCTTATGGTTAAGTGTTTGCCGGGCTCGGGTCCTTGTTCAGAAAACAGCTACCATCTACACTAGCTTCAGGGTATGTCTATACTACCCATCGGATTGGCGGGTAGTAATCAATCTATTGAATCAATGCCCATACTCCACCTCGGCAGGAGGAGTAAGCAGCATCGACGGGGGAGCCGCGGCAGTAGACTCGCTGCCGTGAGGACAGCCATGCAAGTCGAACTAAGATACTTCGACTTCAGATATGTGTCTTAGATTGACCACCCTCCCCCACAGTGTAGACCAGCCCTCAGTTTCAGAATGAGTGAAGGCTCGCAGAGTGGGTCACTTCACGGCAGGGCCGGCTCCAGCTTTTCTGCTGCTGCAAGTGGCCAAAACAGAAAGAAAGAAAGAAAGAAAGAAAGAAAGAAAGAACGACAAGCTGCGGTACTTAAATGGCAGCTAAATCGTGCTGCTTCTTCAGTGGTATTTCGGTGGCGGGTCCTGCCTCTCTCCCTCTTTGGAGGCAATTCGGAGGCAGCTCAAAGAGGAAGAGATGGAATGAGGGACCTGCCACCAAATTGCCACCAAAGACCTGGACGTGCTGGATAGAGTGCTGCCCCTTTGAATTGGCTGCCCCAAGCACCTGCTTCCTACGCTGGTGCCTGGAGCCGCCCCTGCTTCGCAGTGACCCACTCTGCAGATGACATTGGACCAGAGAACACTGAGCAGCTCCCTGAATGTCAACCGCAGCTGAGATAAAAACTCCTTCCCCTGATATTATAATGGGGTGACCATGGCAACGAGATGGAAGGATTCCGGAACATTAAAAGAAGGGGTGCTATAGGAACAAAGCAGGGGCTGGGGTTGGGAGGGGATGTGGCTACCAACCTGGAGTCCAAGAACATTGCAACAGGGGTAACCAAGTGGTCAGGGTCCAGAACATTACAAAAGGGGGCACTATGCCACCCCATCTGAGCAGATCCAGGATGGCAGGGAAATAGCAGCTGGCTGGGAGGGCAGCACAGGAATTGGAGGGTAACAGGTGGGCTAGAGGCAAGTGGCGAGGGGTTGGGAAGTTAGTCGAGACCGAGCAAGGGGAAAAGCAGGGAATCAGTTGCACTCCAGGCTCAGCATGGGGGAATTTAGAGTTCAGGTGGGTCTCATGGGTCTCATGATCAGTCACTCGGGGCTTCTTCTCAGACGGACTTCCTGACAGACTGGAGAAGCTGGATTCAGAGCCAGAGATCTCCCATCCAGCAAACCCCCAGAGAGGAATTTTTCCTTAAGGAAAGCAAGAGTTGAGATCAACCATGTTTATTCCCATTATCCTGCCTAAGGTTTTGGTCTGACATAGGACAGGAGCAACATAGACTTTCTGGGACAGCCACCGGACTGGCCTAGACTGTATGCTAGAAGATAACAGTTTGTCAGTGGTTTTGTCAGGGGTCTTTGGCAAAGCCCAGCTCAGAGCTACCTCAGCTTGGGATCTGATGGGCCCAGAAGTTTCCTCCAGGACCTCAGATCCCATGGACCATGTTCAGAGCTCAATGGGATTAGCTGGGCTGCAAGCCATGTGAACTGGGATCAGCTCATTCCCTGACTCTGCTGTCTTGCCCATAGCGCTGTCATTATGTGGGGAATTTCCACCTGCACTCTTGGGAAAGGCATTGCTAGCTATGCTTGTGCGGAATCCATCTCCCACATAGATTATATAAGAATAGCCATACTGATCAGACCAATGGTCCATCTAGCCCAGTACTCTTTCTTTTTACAGTGGCCGGTGCCAGGTGCTAAGAAGGGAATGAACAGAACAGGCAATTTATTTAGTGATCCATCCCCTCAGGCCCACCGGCAGCAATTGTGGACCCCAGGGCAGAACAGTCAATGGGCCCCCGCTGGAGCCCAGCGAGCTGCTGCCAGCTGCTGTGCTGGGCATGCTCTTCTGGCATGGCCAGGGCTTCCACATGCCCGCCCGGCAGCCTTCACCACCACCGGTACCACCTCGCACACGCCTAGGAGCATGGGCACCAACTTTCAGATTTCCTGGAGTGTGCTTGACCCCCCCCGGCTCTGTCCTAGGCCCCTTCCCCCAATGCCCCACCCCCATCCCACCTCTTCCCACCCCTGTTCCACCCCCGTCACCTGAAGGTGCCCCATATATAACTTGTACCTCCCCATAGTGTGTGTGTGGGGGGGTGTCATGATCTAAAAGGCAGGCCATGTGTCTCCTCCCTGCCCAGCCCAGGGTCACCGTGCTCTCCCAGCCCCATGTTACCTATGTGTGTGTGGGGCAATTAGTCCTCCCACTGCGCCTACCCCAGCACATTCTGCCACTCACCCTGGTGGGCCGGAGCCCTGGCAGGGAGCAGGAGGGAGCTCCTTAGAACCCCGTCCCCTCCTGGTCGCTGCTCTGCAGCCCTGCCCCGCAGCTGCCTAAGATACCTTGCCAGGGAGGAGGCAGCCGAGCCCGGCCAGCAGCTAGAAGTGACCTCCCCAGCCAGGCTCTCTCAGGCAGCTGCCGCGCAGGGCTGCAGAGGAGCGTCTCATTGGCTGGAAGGGGCTGGTCCCGCCCCTTCCACTCCTGACATCTGGGCTATAAATCGCCCAGGCCCGCCCCCCTCACCTCTTCCCACCCCCACTCCTCTCCCTCCGCCCAGCACCTTCTGCATGCCGCCAAACAGCTGATGCTGGAGGGCGGGAGGTACTGGGAGAAGGGCGGGGACAAGCTGATTGGTGGGGCCGCCACTGGTGGGAGGCTCAGGGCAGGGGAAAGGGGTCCGCCGGTGGGTGCTCAGCACCCACTTGGTGCCTATGCCTAGGAGCCCTGCAGCCCCGGGACCTCTTAAATCACCCAGACCCCTGGGCAACTGCCCATTTTGCCCCCTCAGTCCCCTGTTGGCAGGCCTGCCTGGCATCCACTCAGAGTCTGGCAGTCAGAGGATAGGAACACCCAGAGCATGGGGTTGCATCCCTGCCCATCCTGGCTAACAGCCATTGATGGACCTATCCTCTCTGAACTTTTCTAATTCTTTTTTGACCAGTTAGTTTTGGCCCTCACAACATCCCCTGCCAAGGAGTTCCACACATTGACTGTGCATTGTGTGAAATACTTCCTTTTGTTGGTTTTAAACCTGCTGCCTATTGATTGCATTGGGTGACCCTCCAGCTTGTGTGTTATGTGAAGGTGTAAATAGCACTTCATGGTTATTTCTTTGAATTCATGCTACCCTTCTCCCCAGCATGGAGTGGGTGCATTCATAGTACATAAGAACATAAGAACAGCCAGACTGGGTCAGACCAAAGGTCCATCTAGCCCAGTATCCTGTCTTCTGACAGTGGCCAATGCCAGTCCCCAAAGGGAATGAACAGAACAGATAATCATCGAGTGATCCATCCTCTGTCACCCATTCCCAGCTTCTGGCAAACAGAGGCTAGAGACACCATACCTGCCCTTCCTGGCTAGTAGCCATTGATGGAACATAGTGCAACAATTCAACAGTTCATGGCTGGCATAGCAGGCCCTTGGGGATTGTACCAACCAGCAGAATTTAAGAGCTGTCCTGAGATTGCTCCAAATTATGCTAGAGGTCAAATCTGCCCTTGGCAGCTCTGAGGGTCAGGTGGCTTAAAACCAGCTTGCCCTACCCCTTCTCAGCTGTGTCATGCAGAGCTCTGTGCCCCCGGAACTGGGTTAAACCTTGGGACTGTACAATCATCAGCCCAGATCCAAGGTCACATTTAAATGTTAATGGTGCTGTAAGCTGGTCCCCTGACTTTTGTAGTTATAACTGAGTCAGGTTTCGTGCTAGCGCGAGAGGGAGATGAAATTGACCCGACACTGACAACCCACAGCCCTGAAGCTGATGAGCCTATTGTCATTTTGCAAAAGGACAGAAAAAGTAAGTAAGTCGACGTCATGTTGATGAACCAGTTAAATGCTTAAAAAAAATTTCTGACAGAAGAACAAACGTGAATGTAGCGAAGGATATTTGTTTCTGTGACTTTTCAGGTACGATCTTTTTCAACAGGATGATGCTCCTTTAACAAATGCTCCTTTCTAATCAGCCCCAAGGCTCATTAATCCCCCCCCCCGCCCCCCAGCAGAAGAGAGCTCATCACTGTTTGAGCCTAATCCATCCCAGGGGCATGACTGGATGCGAGGAGTAATGTTAGGCTCTACTTAGCGAAGGGTGAAGTGACAACATGAATAGTCTGTGTCACCCTTCCATGGTGAAAGCCTGGGCTGGGGCCTTTAAAACACAAGAATTATTCCCCTAATCTTCCTCAGTCAGTATCATGCCCAACCTGGAGCACAGTCTGCATCTCGCGGATTTAGGTTGCAGCAAAAGCTCATGGGTTACAGATATGAAGAAGCACAACATAAAGGCTGCCCTTTGTACAAGGGTATATGGCCCCCCGCAGCCAAGACATAGCCCATTATTCACTGAGTATGACACCCCCCACCCCCCTCAGTGCTTGATAGTCTGAGGCTCCATCTCAGCTACAGCAAGGAACTCAAGCCATTCAGGCTCCTGCTCTCAGCTCTACAGGGCCGGCGTTTAGCCGCAGGAGACGACCAAGATGATGGCCGTTCCCCAGGCTAGCGTGGCAGTTAATTCACACCCGTGAGGATGAGATTGTTTTCTGTAAATTATTATGGCACAATGGGGCCATCTCACTTTAACGTCATTTTCAGTGAATCACCTTGGAAACCAAGCAGCCGTGGATGTGCAGTAACCAAGCTTTTCTCTGGGAGCTAAGAGGGGAGGGTGAGGACATCAGAAGACCTAACGTAATATCTGGTGCAATGGCTGCAGTTTAATCCACTTTGAACTTGTTATAACTAAGGCTACGAAGACTTCTGTGACTTTAGCCCAAGGTGGCTGGGAGCTGACGGGTCCCACCGCCACCTGGAGTGGCGAGGAGCTGCAGGGTACTCCTGCCACCGAAGGCAGTGGGGCTCCATAGTTCTGAGGCAGTGGGGGTACCCCGCAACTTCCGGCTGCTGTGGGTGGTGGGGGACCCCACAGCTCCCGGCCACCACAGGTGGCAGGGGAGACCCAGCTGCTCCTGGCCACTGTGGGAGGCTGTGTCCCTGGAGCTACTGGCTGTCACAGGCAGTAGGGGGACCCTTGCAGCTCCCTGCAACACCCGCCTGCCACTGGGCACAGGGTACCCCACAGCTCCTTGCCACCATGGGTGCAGGGGAGCTCCAAATGAATGGGGGGACGGACCCTGCAGCTCCTGGCTGGCCCCCACAGCTCTCAGCCTCCGGTGGCGGGGGACGCCACAGCTCAGAGCTGTGGAGGAGAGGGACCCTGGAGCTCTGAGCCCCCATGGGTGGTGAGGGCCCCCGGAGTTCCCAGCCAGGCCCCTGCAGCTGCATAGCGGCTCCCCATTTTGTGATGGATAGTTTTAGTAAAAAGTCAGGGACCAATCACAGGCTTCCGCAAATTTTTCTTTATTGCCTGTGACTGGTCCGTGATTTTTACTAAAAATATCTGTGAAAAAAACTTAGCCTTAGTTATAACCTAATGGGGGATACCTGTTCCCTTGTATCTAAGCTAATCAGCTCCTGCGGATTCCCCTGCCCATAAATGGAGGGCGTCCCATCCTCCCTTCAAAGCAGTGTTCTCCCCTACATAGGCCATGTCTACATGACGCGCGAAAATCGATTTTAGATACGCAATTTCAGCTACGAGAATAGCGTAGCTGAAATCGAATATCTAAAATCGATTTACTTACCCGTCTTCACCGCGCGGGATCGATGTGCGCGGCTCGCCATGTCAATTCCGGAACTCCGTTGGTTTTGGTGGAGTTCCGGAATCGATGTAAGCACGCTCAGGGATCGATATATCGCGTCTAGATGAGACGCGATATATCGATCCCCGAGCAATCGATTGTAACGCGCCAATATGGCGCGTCGTATAGACGTGGCCATAGCCTCTTTACCAGCTACATTCCAGTAGCACCTTCAGACTCTGAGCCAGGCTCCATGAGCTGGGCACCGCTCACACACACACTAAGAGCCACTCGTTCCATTGACGAGCTTGCTGTGTACGTACACAAGGCAGAAGCATTATCCTCATTTTACAGACAGGGAACAGAGGCCTAGAAAGATTCGGTGACCCACTCACGGTGTCAGCAGCAGAACTGAGACTTGAGCCCAGGTCTCCCAAATCCAGGGCAGTGCCTTAAGCAGCTTCCTTGTGTGAGCACTCCCCCTCTGCCCTCCCCCCACCCCCGGTGCTCCCCTGGAAGCATCCCACAGATTCTTTCTATGTTCTCAGTATTTATTATGTTGATCAGGCTGGGGGGATGGGAGAAGCTCCCCCAGCCTGGCAGGAGGGGGTCCCGGTGGCCCCCAACTCCCTTGGCTGTTACAGGTTGCTGGTGAGTCCAAGACAGCGGTTGAGAAATTTCAGGATCTCCTGCCAGGAATGTTCCTGAGCTTTGGCATGGAGCTCTGGCTCACCCCCCCAGTGCACAGGTTTGGGGGTCCCCCGGATCAGCGAGATGCTGCACAGTGGGGACCCTGGTGGCTCGATCAGGTGCCCAGCCCCGGGGAAGGAAAGAAGGGTATAGTTCTTCTTCCCATGACTCTTCATCCTCTCTATAGCCATCTCAGCATACAGCTTGCTATTAAAATTGCGGTCAGCTTCTCCCACCACGAAGAGCACCTCCCCTCGAGCCTTCTCCACAGGGATGGCAGCAGCTGCGTGGGCTGGGTCCCGGGGGTCCTTGAAGACGTGGTAGTTGTCCAGGACCCCCATCTCTGTGATGAGCAGCTGCTCAGGGCAGTAGGGGATGTGGGGGATGTGGACCCCTTTGTAATGCAGTGGCGTGCCGTTCAGGAATCCTGTGCCATTGATCCAGACGGCGGCCACCACCTGCTCTAAGAAGGCAGCCATGGCCAGAGTGACTTCGGCCCCTTTGGACACCCCGATCACTCCGAGGCCTGGGCCGCTCACCTGAAAAACCCACAAAGACCTACATTGGAACAATCATGCCAACAGCCTGGGAATCTGCAGTTTGGTGCCAGTACAGGATGGGAGCAGGAGGAGCCTGCAGGGGGCGCTGTGACACAGAAGAAAATGGAGCCTGCACTTGCCAGTCCTGCTCTACCCAGCAAGGGGCACTATGACCCTGGGGCAGGAACCTGCACTGCCCAGCCCTGTTATCCCCATGGTGGCGCTGTGACACCAGGGTGGGGGCAAGAATCTGTATTGCCCAGCCCCATCCTCCCCAGCAGGGGGTGCTGTGACACCATGGAGGGGAAGGAGCCTGCACTTCCCAGCCCCATCCTCCTTAGCAAGGGGCAATGTGAACCTGGGGGAGGAGCCTGCACTGCCCAGCCCCGTCCTTCCCAGGAGGGGGTGCTGTGACACCAAGGCAGAGGAGGAGCCTGCACTGCCCATCCCCATCCTCCCCAGCAGGGGGTGCTGTGACACCATGGAGGGGAAGGAGCCTGCACTGCCCAGCCCCATCCTCCTTAGCAAGGGGCAATGTGAACCCAGGGGAGGAGCATGCATTGTCCAGCTCCATCCTCCCCAGCAGGGTTGCTGTGACACCAGGGAGGGGTGGATCCCATGGGTGAGAGCCGTTGCCAGGACCTGCTACATGTCTGATATCTAGGCTGGAGCCTGGAGCCCCTCATCCAGTGGCTATGAAGGGACCTTCATGAAAGAGTGGGACATACCTTGGGGTGTTTCAAGAGAAGGTTGGCTGCTTCCTCAAAATACTCCAGGTCCACCTCCACCAGCACCCGCGGCAGGTCGTCATAGCCAAAGTACGCAAGCGCCAGCACGGCATAGCCCCGGCTGGCGAGCAGGCTGGCTCGGAACTCAATGAGTCCGCCGGCCCCGCCAAACATGTCAATCACTCCCGGAAAGGGACCCGGCCCTGCAGAGAACAGGGGAGAGAGGCATTGTGGGGAAAGGGAAAAACACTGCAGTTAGTTATGGTGACCCCAGGGCTAAGGGCTTAGCTTGTTTTCCAAGGCAAACTAGGGCTCAACAGAGTGGGAGGATCACGGGAACAGGAGTCTATTTCACTTGTGCAAAAGTCTTCCATTGAACTGGATATCAATGGAAGTTAGATGCCTAAACTCCTTTGTTGATCTGGGCCACTGCCTCTTAAGGAACTCCATATTCCTGTTGTTCATGTGTTGAAGCCAGCACCACAGGACTATTGCCTACTCTCACCATTTCATCCTGAGGTCTCATAAGATTTGGGGATTTTCTTTGATGCTCCTGAGGATCTCAGCTTTCATTTTCTTTAAAAAAAAGTTTCTAGCTCCCATTGTTGGAGAAATGTTAAATGTGACCCATACACGCTCAGAAAAGCAGTTGGCCCAATAGAAAGAACCTTATAGTTATTATTTTTCAAATCTCAAGCTTTATAAAGCCAATCTGGTGATTTTTAAACACCTGGGGTAGGCAGTACTGTACCTCTGTTTTTTCTGAGGGGCCAAACGATTAGTTTGGAAGTTTTCATTGTATTTGAATCTCTGAGAATTGTCTCTGAAGAGAATTAACTTCTTGATGAGCCTTGAAGCTGTTATAAGTGGTGGCAAGGGGGAAGAGAATTCTTTTTTATAATTTCGATAGATAATATTGATGTTTATTTTTAAGCATTTTTTCTATTTTTATTGATTTAAATGTTCACTGCTCTGCAAAAATTATGGATTTTAAGCATGTTTAAAATATTTTATCGATCAAAATTTTCACTGTTGTAGAAAATTATGGGGGGACGGGTCGGACAATAATTATTTAACAGCAGCAGATATTGAGATTCAAAATGTTAAAAGTTTACAACCGTTAAAATACAAATTGTCAACATGACATCAGAATATACAAAGTCCCTATCCTTTAATTAAACTCAACAGTTCTCAGCCAGCATTTTTCTTACTTTGTTTATCGGCAAATTTGGATCATTATCGAGGGAAATAATTTTCTGTCAGTTTGTATGTGTCTGGTGAAATCAATGTTTACTGACGTTTAGCGATAAAAAGCTAAGTGCATTTATAAGCTCCACCTAAACCCAATCTTTGGTCCAGGGAAACCAACAGCCTGTGATCACTGCAGGGTTGTGCAGCTAAACTAGCTGAGCTAAAAGCAACGATATACCTCCCCCAACCAGGCCTGTGAAATGGATGGCCTCCAGATGCGCTTGGGGTCAAGGAGGCTGTTGCAATGGGACCCGACATCTGCCTCAGCAACTGGGAAGGGTTTGTTATTCACTATGGCAGGGAATCAGGGTGATTTAGGAAGAGAACAGGGATGAGTCTGGCTTTATGCTGAATACAAATGTTGATGTGTCAGTGGGTGGCATTTCTGGAGGGGAGGGAACCTGCAGCTGTCCCACCCTGCCCTCTCCAGCAGGGGGTGTTGTGACAGAGGGAAGGGGGACAAGCTGCTGGTCCTGTTGGGATACTGGGGAGGAGGACAGAATCCGCAGTGAGCTTACCTGATGGTCATGCCCTATTGCAGGAAGACTGACCCTTTGGGTTGGGGAGTACAAGCGGATCTTGTGCATGGCAAACAGGGAAGACAAGCATGAGAGCGAGGTGGGAAGGGAACACCAGGCTGGGCTGGGAAGGGAGGAGTACAGGGATAAGGGATGCAAGAGGCAGGGACGTGATGAGCCAGTTTCCTCACCAGGAGGCAGGAATAGGGCTCCCCGGACCCGGCCCTCCTTGATGGGGACACGCTCCACTCCGGGGCCCACATACCACCTCTCCACAGTGCAAGTGGCCAGAGGCACCACCTCGGGTGAGGGAAAGAGATGGCAGGAGTCAAAGAGGTCGAGCTGGAAGCAAAAGGGGCTGCTCATCACATCCCGTTTTATCAGCCTGTGGAAGAGCTTATCTGGCTTGAGGAACCAGAAGAGGCCCATGGGCCAGATGCCCACATAGTCGCCCCCCGTGGCAGCTGCCTGCTCCACGTCCACCTCCCCAGCCTCGTCTGCTCGGTAGAAGGCTCGGGCCTGGAAGTTCACCCCCTTCTCGTCCGTCAGCGATGACTGCAGGGTCACCAGCTGGGTAGGCGCTAGGCCGGAGACGTGGATCCTCATCGGCATGTCGGCCAGCGATGACTCAGGGGTGACCCGGAGCTGGATCATGGCTGACGGGTGCTGGGCTTGGAACCTGGGAAAGGAGTCGTCTGGGGAGCAGAGAGGGGGGAGGGAAACGGAGAAAAGGGAAATGGGGGGACAGACTGTTATCAATGGGGGAAGCTAGGAAAGGTTTGAACAGGGCAGGCAGCAGCACTAAGCTGTCCCTCCTCTGTGCCCTGGTTTCCCTGCCTGCTGGGGGCAGTGAAAATGAGGTGGCTGAGCTTGGAGCTGGGAACTGATCGCAAGACCAGAACCTCCCCCGCTGATGCTGGAAGGGAGTAGTTAGAGCCAGCACCCTCACACCCCTGCCTCTAGCTCCCTGGGCCCCCAAAATGCACAAGGTCTGACTTTCCAAGGCTGGCGCCATTACAGGAGCTTTGAGTCCCACACCCGGGCACTCAGCTCAGCCTAAAAACTAGGCTCCCTGTCCCCCCATGAGTCCCTTCAGTGTCCTCACCTCTTCCTCCAGCCCTGGGGCCCCTCGGAGCGCCCACCTCTCGCCCCAGGGGCCGGGCAGGTCCCCCAGAGCTCCCAGCTGTGCAGACGGCCAGCCAGGCCCTCTGCCATGTGACCCACCCCTCACATGATCCTGCAGTTGCCCCCCGTCCCTAGTGTGTGTGATCCTCACCCCAGCCCGGTGCTAGGCTGTTCCCCCTTCCTGAGTGACATGGGGCGAGGCTGGGCTATTTCCTGCTCCTCCAGTACTGAGCGGGAGACAGGGCCGCCTGGGGGGGGGGGG
>NC_133772.1:31225637-31242534 GCF_003597395.2 Chelonoidis abingdonii | reverse complement strand
CTAGTTTTCGATCCAAAAAAAGTTTTGACGGAAAATATTTCTCTAACCCTTTTAATGAGCTTTAGTGCCTTTTAGCACTAGCTGATGCTGAGAACCAGCGATACCTTGTAAAGAAGTTTTCTCAAAACTGGGTTTGGGCCGAGATGTGGAAGGTTTATTTTTCCCAGGGTCGCCCCTGGCGGGAAGCATGTGGGGCAATTTGCCCGAGCCCCGCAGGGGCCCCCACGAGAATACAGTATTGTAATTTTTTTATGGAAGGGGCCCCCAAAATTGCTTTGCCCCAGGTCCCCTGAATCCTCTGGGCGGTCCTGGCGGGAGAGGTATAGTCCCCACAACCCCCTGCCTCCACTCCGGCTTCAAACTCCTCTCTAGCTATTCCCCCTCCGTTGTGAAGCACTTTGAGATCCGCTGACGGGAAGCACTGGATAAGAGCTACTAGGGATGGGGCAGGGGAGATTATCTCATAGCTGTTACTGCAGGGTTACCTTCCCCTGAAGCATCAGGTGCTGGCCTGGCCCCCATCGGGCTACTGGGCTAGGTGGACCCCCTTGCCTCTGATCCCTTCCACTCTGGCAGTTCCTGTGCCGTCCCCATCTTCCCGGGGTGAAATCGGGCTCCTGGCATGGGGCCTGGAGAGCTGAGTAACGGTCACCTGCAGCCCTGAGGCCCCCTTGCTTCTGCCCAATGGCACTGTGCTAATCCTGAACATAGTGCTGTGATGCTGTAGGGACTGTCTGCATGGGGAATGGGAGAGCAGGGGATGACTTTAGGTGAGGGGAAGGACCTGAGCCTGTATCCTGAGCCAGGAAGGTGGGTGAGGAGAGTAACACCTTGGCCCGGGAAGCTGGACAAAGGGAGAGAGCCTGCTGAAGAGATTTTGGGGGTCAGTTTTGGGCTGGCGGGAAGAGGCAGGGAACCCCAAGTCTGGGGTCTAAGATCCTTGCCCCCAGAGGGACCTGACTGAGGGGTCCTGGTTGTACCTACAAGCTCTGCTTGGGACTGTGTTCCTCTTGTCTAATAAACCTTCTGTGTTACTGGCTGGCTGAGAGTCATGGTGAATCGCAGGAAGTGGGGGTTGCAGGGCCCGGACTCCTCCACACTCTGTAACAAGTGCATAACCCTGGCAGAGGTGGATCTATCTTAGGTACTTCCATTGCTTCCATTGCTGTAGTATCGGAGCACCTCACAGACTTTATTGTATCGTTATCCCCATAATACAGATGGGGAAACTGAGGCACTGTGAGGCTACGTGATGGATTCACAAAGAGACTTAGGTGTCTGAGTCCCAGATGCTTAGAGTGATCACATTTCCCAAAGGGAAAACAGGACAGTGCATGGGGCTGGCCTGAGCCCTCCCCCCTCCATGGGACTGGCTCAAGCCACTCACATGGGGGTCCTCCCTCCCACTGCTCACCCAAGCCCCCTTCCCATGTGGGGGCAGGCAGGGCTTGTGCAAGCAGCAACATATATATTAGATAGGGTGACCATATTTCCCAAGGGCTGGGGTTGGTGTTGCTGCTTGCTTGAGCCCTGTCTGCCCCCTACCCAAGCCCTGGCTTCCTCCCATGCCTGCCATCGCCAGTCACCTGTCTCCCACCCACCCCACACATCCCTCTGCACCTCATTTTTTTGACAAAAGTGGGCAATTGTCTAGTTTGCTCTTGCCAACTGATCAAGCTTAAAAAAGGGACTGTCCAGCCAAATTGGGACATATGGTCACCTGCCCATCTAACCCTGTAGGAGCCTAAACTCACTCAGCACTTACATTTTTGGAGTAAAGGTTTGTTGGGTGCCTCACTTTCTGCCTTTGAACATGCACACTGCAGCCTCCCGCTAGGTGTCCGGGTACCTAGGGCCCAGTGTGATTCATGAATTGACGGAAGACAGATGCTCCTCCACCTGGCCTGCCAGGCTGGAGCCGGTCCCTGAGCACCATGTGACTCTAGCTCTAAGTGATTTGCCCCAGGTCATACAGGGAGTCTATGGCAGAGCAGGGATAAAGGGTCTGTCTCTGCTTCACACTGGTGCTTGTCAGGCCAGTACATTGGGACTGAATTGAGCCTAGATCCGGGCCCGCGCGGTCGCTGACACAGCACCTCCATGTATATCCAACCCACGCTGATACCACCATCAGGGATCAAACCTGCCACCATCCCTACCAAAAGCCTCGTACACACCCCACCTGAGCCAGAGGATCAACTCTGTAGATTGTCACTAAGCAATCGGCTATCACAGCTGCTAAAGGAGACCCTATTTCCTGTGCTAAGCCAGCATGTTCCCCCCCACCCATGACACCCACCTTCCTCAGCTCTCTCTCCCTCATACCCACCCCCCACCACTTCCCCAGAGTCTGAACTCAGAAGACAAGGTAGTGCATAGGTGCTGGAATTAGAGGTACTACTGCAGTTCATGGCTGGAAGCAGTTTCCATCATATACAGGTTTTAGTTTGGTTCAATGGCTCTCAGCACCCTCACTATACAAATTGTTTGGGCACCTCTGGGGCAGTAGGGGGGAGAAATCTGTGGTGGGAGGCCCATGAACCCATCCAAATTCAGCCTGCTCCCTTCCCAGCCCAACTTAAGGGAATGGATGCTCTCCACTGCTTGAAAACTCTAGCCACCCGACAGCTCAGATACAGCCGTAATGGGCTCCAGAAGCTAGCCCCTGGGTAAGAGCATTTCCTGAGCCCAGGAGGAAAATCAAGGTCTTTTTACCAGACAGGAAGGAAGGAAGGTGAGCTCCTTGAGTCTGCTGGAAATCTCCAGGGCTCCCACAGAGATGGAGCAGTTTTCAGGGTTCCCCCCTGGTGTGTCTGCAATGGGCCAGAGTTGCAGGTGAGAGATTCAGGCGTTTGCTCTTCATCTGACCCCACAAACCTCTTGTTCTTGCTTTATATCTCCCCGCCCTCCTGGGATGCCCTTTGTGCTCAATAGTGGAGATAATCATTAACCCGGAGGGACAATCAAAGCTGGAGATACTTCCCTGACTCAGAGGGCATTGCAGCTGACTGAGGGGCCAATGAACCTCAAACTTGTCCCTCTTTGCCTCCTCCTATCCCAGCTCTATGTTCCCCCCAGCTCTGCCAACACTCCTTAATCCCACCCTGTAGCCCCTGATGCTGTCCCGGCCCTGGACTGCCCACACTCAGCACTGCCAGTGCCCCTCAATCCTGACTCACAATTACCTCCTATCTTAATGTGGGGTTACCTCCCACCCCCCAATCCCCTGCTGTCCCTGGGCTTGGCCGTCAATGCCTCTCAAGCCCAACTCACAGCCCCTCAGTGCCCCCTGCCATTCCAGTCTCATCCTTTATTTGGCTGTTCAGGGCAGGGTCTGTCTCCCACTAGGTGCGTATCCAGCACCCAGCATGTTGTGGCATTTAATGGCTACCCTCAGCTAAAAATAAAGATGAATTAGGCACCACATTTTCCAAGGTCTTAGGTGCTTACAATTGCAGCCAGCCATTTAGTGGGACTGGCAAAAGCCGCTTGCCCCACCTAACCTCTTGAGCCCACCACGAAGGGGTTAGGCTGAGTGCAATCACACCTGTGCTCTGCAGCCAGACAGCTCCAAGTGAAGTTCAAGGCCCTAATGGTGGAAGGACCTGGCTACTTCAGAGGCTGCCGCTCTCCCCCGCCCCAGCCTAGCCTGAAGCGTTTATAACCCAGCGCTCCTCTATCTAATCTCTCTATCCATCCAGGTACTTTATACTGTGCTTATATCCATGGGATCTGAGCACCATAGGAAGGCAATAAAGTCTGGTTCACTGTCACAGGGCCCTGCCTGTCCTGGTTCCTAGGGCTCATTAGTAGGCAAGAGTTTCCTTACTGAGGGAAAGCAAGGGCAGAGGAGAAGGTGCTGTGCTGCAAGGTAGTGTGGCCTAGCAGAATCAGATCACCAGGCAAAGCTCCTCGAACCCAGAGGATGCGCGCTGCTTTGCCTCAGTGCCCGATACCCCACACCGGAGAGTCAGACGAGTCCCGGCGGAGTCGCCAAAACTGTTGGGGACCCCGGTGCCCCAATACTAGCACACGGTTTGTTGTCTGACCGCGAGAGTGACAGGCAACACCAGCAAGGTCCGATCAAAAGCTCTTTATTGACAAGTGCACGCATCAATAGAGAGCAGCTCGTCTCCAGAGAGAACCAGCTTGCTTCTTTACAACTAGCATATGATTTTATAGACGTTCCGTCACGGTCACAAATTATTCATATAGCAGTTCAACCCCCTTTTACTAATTACTAAACCCAAACCTTTATTATATATTTTTCTTGTTAAGACCATAGACTCATAGGTCAGAAGGACCATATGATCATCTAGTCTGACCTCCTGCACAAAGCAGGCCACAGAACCCTACCATCCACCAACCCTAACCTGACTGAGTTATGAATCTCAAAATTGTGGGTTTGAAGACCTCAAGCGCAGAGAATCCACCAGCAAGTGACCATGCCCCACGCTGACAGTTAGGAGAAGCAAAAACCTCCAGGGCCCCTGCCATCCGGCCTGAGGAAAATTCCTTCCCGACCCCAAATATGAGCGATCAGTTAAAACCTAGAGCTTAGTGGGCAAGACTCACCACAGCCAGCCACCAGGAAAGAATTCTCTGCAGTAACTCAGATCCCATCCCATCCACATCCCTCAACAGACCATTGAGCAGACCTTACCTGCTGATAATGCCAAGACAAGCTTGCCCAAATTTAACTATCCATCATATATCATCCCCTCCATATACTTATCAAGCTTAGTCTTAAAGCCAGCATAATCTTTGCCCCCCTACTTCCCTCGGAAGGCTGTTCCAAACTCACTCCCTATGGTTAGAACCTTGTCTAATTTCAAGTCTGAACTTCCTACATATCCAAGTTGTACCATTTGCCTTGTGCCTACATTAGTACTAAGCTTAAATATATTCCTCTCCCCCCGAACGTTCATCGCCCCTGATATATTTGTATAGAGCAAAGGCATAATCCGCCCCCCAGACCTTCTTTTGGCTAGGCTAACACAAGCCAGCTCTTTGAGTCCTTTCATAAGTCAGGTTTTCCATTCCTCGGATCTCCTAGTTAGCCCGTCTCTGGAAGCTGTTCCAGTTTGAATTCATCCGTCTTAACATGGGACACCAGAAGCTGCACACAAATTCCAGCGTGGGGTCTCACCAGTACTCTTAATATACGCTACCTAACACCTCCTGTATCCTTCTGGATAATACCTCGCCTGATGCACCCTAAAACCGCATTTGCTTTTTAACGGCCATATCGCATGGGGCGGCTCATAACATCCTGCTATCAACAATACCCCAAGGTCCTTCTCCTCCTCTGTTGCTTCCAACTGATGCGTCCCAATGTATATTCTAAAATTCTTATTATAATACCCGAAGTGGCATGGCCTTGCACTTTTCACTATATATTTCATCCTTTACTATACTCCAGTTACAAGGTGGTCCAGATCTTCCTGAAAGTATCGCCGGTCCTTCTCCTGTAGCAATACCCACTCCGCTACTAGCTTGTGTCATCCGGCAAACTTTATTAGCACATTCCCGCTCTTTGTGCCAGAGTCATAATAAAAAGGTTAAAAGATCGGTCCCAAACCCGATGTCCTTGAGGGACTCACTCGTAACCTCCTTCCAGCCTACAGTTCACCCTCAGTATATGACCCACTGGAGTCTCTCCTTTAACCAGTTCCTTATCCACCTTTCACACTTTTCATATTCATCCCCATCTTTTCCAATTTAAATACAGTCACATGTGGACCGTGTCAAATGCTTACTGAAATCGAGGTAAATAGATCTATCGCATTTCCTTGTCAAGTAATCTGTCACCTTCTCAAAGAAGGAGATCAGGTTGGTTTGCACGATCTACCTTTAGTAAATCCATGTTGCAATTCGTCCCAATTACATTGACCTCAATGTCCTTAATATTACTTTCTCCTTTAAAATTTTTTTTCCAAGACCTTACATGCTACAGACTGATTGATTATATGAATAATAATGCCTTAACAATTACTACAAACAAGAATGATATGATTTATGTGAGTAATAATGCCTTAACAATCGCAAGCAAGCAAGATGTAAGGGAGTCAGAAAGAAACAGAGAACAGAAACATGGAGTTTGCCATGTTCCTACACAGTACATCTGGTACCCTGCCAGGCTTATGGTTGCCTAACTCTGTGAGAGACAGGCAACTCCCAGGCGTTTTCCACTTATGAATTACCCAGAAGCCTCTGTTAGCCTGACTTTGCTCAGGTTGGCATAACTGGCTTTGTGACATTTCCAGTTAGGCCTAACACAAGGTAGTGTGGCCTAGCAGACAGAGCACAGGACTGGGCATCAGACCAAGACTCATGCTTCTATTCCCACCGCTGCAATGACCTGTGGTGTGATTTTGGCCAAGGCCCTTGCCTTGTTCTCTAGTTCCCCCTCCCACCTTTTGTCTGTGTAATAATACCAAGCTCTTTATATCACACACAAAGGTGGTGAGTATCATCATGCCCATTTTACAGCTGGGGAAAGTGAGGCAAAAGACAGTGAAGTGACTTGCCCAAGGTCACGCAACAGGCCAGTGGCAGAGCAAAGAATGGACTTCAGGTCTCGAGTCCTAGTCTAGTGAGCTATTGACTTGGCCACACTAGCTTTTCACAGCAGGAACTGTCTCTTGTGTGTACCCTGATCTCAGGCAGGCTCTCCATAGGCTACTGTGCTGACACTGCATCTGGAGCTGTATGACAAGAAAAAATGAAAAAGAAAAACCCTGACTAACCCGCCGCCAAAGTGGCTGCCAAAGACCCGGAGCGTCTGAAGGACCCGCCACTGAAGTGCTGCCAAGGACCCGGAGCACCACCGGGTGAGTAAAAGCACTGAAGACCCAGAGCACTACTGGGTGAGTAAAAATTAAAAAGGCGCCACTTTTCTGCTCAGTGGGAGTGGCCGCTCCCCCCACCCAAACTGTGCTACTGCCTACCAGCCTTTTCTTCCACAATCCATACATCTAAATCCACATAAATCCATAATAAATCACTGGTGGTTCCACGGTCTGTTCCTGATAAGCCACAGGAGCTGCCCTAGAGTCTGCACAATGGATGCCCCACCTCCTCTGGCCTATGCTTTTTGCCTGTCTGGACAGTGGCAGTACGGGAAGGGTTAAAGACCCCTGAGTTGGCCCCAGCAGGGAACAGGGCATGATAGCTGCATTGCTCAGCCTGATGAGGAAACAGGGATGGGGAGACAAGGAACCGATCTGAATTCCCAGATGTGTGAAAATTACTTTTGCAGAGAAACTGACATTGGATTTCTGCCTCTCGGTCTCAGCGGGAAAACAGACAGAAATTGGCTTTTTATTTTAAAAATTATGTTGTTTTCTACACCTAGAATTTAGGCAATTGTCCTGGAGCCCACAGAACCCCTTATTTGTCAGCCAGCTGCTCCTATTACCCCTAAAATAGGACTCCAGGCACCCCTACAAGGGCCTGCCTATATTCACAACTAAATCCTCAGTTTGTCTGGTTTTGGTACATGAAATGGGGTGGCGCACCCTAGAGGAACTGCCAGGGTTTTACCAAGAAGCTTCCCTCCAACAAGTGGAGAAGAGACTAATTCTGTTAACTCTTGGGAGTATATGGATACAGCCTTCTGCTCAAAGGATTGACACTCAAGCAGTAATCCTTCAACAAAAAAATAATCTTTATTTAACACAATGTTTCCTAATACAGTAAATCTAAAAACCATAATATTAAGAAAACACAGCAAATCCAAAATATATTGAAAGAAACAAAATGACATTTTCTTAACAAAGGCATACAATTCTGTTAGCACAGATGCACATTAAAGTACTCAAAATTGCAATATCCTACAACTGGAAGATAGCTGTAAGGGGTTACACTCTATATGCAATGGCTAATCACATATAGGATGCAGACAGCAAGTTCTTAAACATTAAAACATAATAAACATATATACACAAATATTCAGCTTTATTATCCCACACACACACAATAAGCTGAGTTTATTTCTTATTACTGGCTTACTTTCCTGTTAGCTTCCTTCCCTCTGCTCTAGGTCCTACTGATCTGTCAGACCTAATGTTGTCACTGCTACTGCTTCTTTGCCTCTGCCCTCTTTCTTCTTATGACTTCAGCTCGTTGAGGCACTTTTCTTCTCCTTTTGCTTCTCCCACTCATTCCAGCTCCTTCCACTCACATTGAGGTAGACTAACTAAAACCTGTCCGCTCTCTGCCTTATATGCAGATTTTAGCTTACCCTGATTGGTTCTCTTTTCAATCCCTATCATTATCAGCCAATCAGCTTCAAGGCCTTCATCTCTCAATCAAAGCTGGACTGATTGAAAACCTGTGTTATTAATGCTGGATCTCTTTAAAGACCTGCGTTCTACCTAACTGACTCCTCTCTTCAGGTTTTTGGAATGACCTTTATTTCTCCCCGAACCTGCTCGCTTGTCCTTGGTCAGATCATTCTAAGGCCTCTGTAATAAGGCTCTGTCCCAAATCTGGACCTTAGCGTCCAAAATCTGGGTGCTTAGCATGAACCTCCAAGCTTAATTACCAGCTTGGATCTTATCTCGCTGCCACCAATCAGGATTCTGAGTACCTGATAAACTCTCTGGTCTCCCCAAACCTTTCCCTGGGGGACCCCCAAGACTCAGATGCCCTGAGCCTCCAACAAAGGGAAATAACCCACTTCCCTTCCTGCTCTTTACTTCCTCCCAGATTTTCCCGCCCTGGGGATACTAGGAGATTTCCCTGCTTCAATCCCTTGAAACACAAAACAGAGAGGATGATTTACCTTCCCCCCTCCTTCTTCTCCCCCCTCCCAGTCTTTCCCTGAGAGAGACAGTACTCCTGGCACAGAGATTCCTATCCCCTTGCCTTAACTAGGAAAAGAAAATCCAACAAGTTTTAAAAAGAAAGCTTTATATAAAAAAGAAAGAAAAAACACATGACATGATCACTGCATCAAGATGACATAACACAGGGCTATTGCTTAAAAGAAAATATGAATAATCAGCCTTATTCAAAAAGATATCCAATTTAAACATTCCAGCAACTCAACACATGTAAATACAAAATACAATATAAACCTATTGCTTTTCCTTTTGTACTCACAACTTGGGAACAGAAGGGTAGAAAGAAGCTTGGAGATAGAAAAAAAAGCTCTTCCCTCATAGCCGAGAGAAAACAAACAGGCAGAACAAAGACAAAACACACCCAGAAGTTCCCTCCCTCACTTTGAAAAATCCGGTTTCCTGATTGGTCCTCTGGTCAGGTGTTTGGTTCCCTTTGTTAACCCTTTACAGGTAAAAGAAACATTAACCCTTAGCTATCTGTTTATGACAGCCTCCAATTTGGTTTTCCCAGCTTTGATTTCTTGTGGCTGCCATCTTGTTCTCCCTAATCATAACCGCTTAAAGCTATATCTATTAACTATTTAAATCCTTATGATTATTAAACATATAATATACTTATATGTACCTTAAGATTATGTTTCAGTGTCACCACTCCAATTTCACTAACTCAAATAAGCCCAAATCGTGATCTCTCCCTGCTTGAACTAATGGTGACAGATCAGCACCTTTAGTGCTGGAAACTGCTTCTGGTGCTGTATTTCCACATAGAATAGAGGAGCCAGAAAAATCTCTTGTATCAGTCTCCTCCTTGTTCTGTGATATACTTGTTTATCAACCCAACACCTATTAGTGAGTTCAGTGGATGTTCAGTTTTGTTCAGCATGGGCTCAAGGCTCTCCTTGAGACCAAGCAGATATTTCTTCTTGCTGACAAAATATCTCATCATCCCTGACTCTGCCTCACTAAGACTGCACACCTTGTGCACCATTATAGCTCTTTTAATACTTGTGGACTGTACATGCTTCAGCTGCTTAAATTTCTGCTTGGGCAAGCACACCAAAACAATAAGTGTAATTGCCACCCAAACATGAAACTCTAAAATTATTATTAAAGGATGTAGAATAGCATTAAAGAATCCTGTTGCTGTGGGAGACCATTCCAAAAATATCCTCCACCACTTATGTTCAGTATCTTTCTATATTCCTTCCATAACTTGTTCATTTTCATCATTAGAGTGGTGTACAATGATCATGACTTTTTGTGTACTTTCCTGAGCTTTCTGTAAGTCAAGATGCCTTAATAGCTGCCTAACTAAACTTATGTTCATTCCCAATGGTATTGGGTTAATCTTGCTATATATCTGAAACTGATCCTTAACTTCTTCACCTTTTATTTCAGGCAATGAAAAATTAAAATCACATCCTATTAGAGTAGTTATACTACCTAGACGTTGGTTTTCCTGAGGATCATGTGTTATGATAAACAAATGATTAACTTCAAACCAGTTACACCAACTTCCAGTACATACACATTTATTTCCTATGTACACAACTACAGATCCATTGTCAGATAAAAACTTAGTTCTTATTTTTTTGGTTGAGTGCAGCAGGGTCAGATACTTTTTTTTTTTTTTACAATTGTATAGAGGGAGGGAGTGCCCTAGGACACAGGGTTGCCCCAGTCCCAGGCAGGTCTCTCTTCGGTAAACAATTACAGCAGCATTTATACTTTTTGTTACCTACAATAATGAGCAACAGTTGCATTTTGTTTATACATATGCATTGAAATCCCTGTCAGTTCTTGCTTTACTTTCACACCATTAAGTGGAAAAGGATCTAGTTGGTAATGACATCTTCTCTTTTCCGAATTTAAACATGTATCTTATGGTTATATAGCATCATAACTGCAAACATATCCAATACCACACTTTTCCATGCAGGCTTCACATTCCACAATTTGTTTCATGCCCCACAATTTATGTTCCACTGGCTGCATTACACTGTCATTAACATTTAATCCTAATGCCACAATCCATCACTATATAGGTGGTAATTTGATTTAATTATATATCACGTTTAAAATTGATCATTTCCCACCAAGAATACAATTGTGTTCAAAGATAATAGCATATTTCCACATAATGCTTCTTATTTCCAAAGGCAAAATCCCACTCATTCTGTCCCTTATGATGTGCTTTACCACATCATTAGTCCATGTTTGTGCTTGTGTACAAGCTAATGCCAGAGATACATTGCTCTGTAATACCTCCACTGTTTGTAATACTGCTAAGTGATCCGCTTCTTGTAGCTTCTCCTATCCAGGGAGCAAACTAGTGATCAGCTGATGGCTAGTGCTTATCTCATTTAAAGTTATTTTAAGGAGTTTAGACAAAGCTCTTACATGCTCTCTGTTGTCAGAGGTGTTCCTGAGACATAAACATTGGTATCAGAGGCCTGGTATGAGGCCTAAGACCTGAGCTAAAGTAATGGTCAAGACTTTGCTAACATAAAGCAAAGTGGAGCTGTGAGCCAGAGGCAGGCCCTGCTCACAGAAGCTGGCAAGGAAAGGGCTGATGCTGCAAGAAGATACGTACCTAAACGGTACGGAACGCTAGAGATCAGAACATTCACATACTGGCACATTCCACACAGATAACAAGGAACAGACTGATCCATCCCAATGACAGGGGCAAAAGGGTAATATGATGGATAGAGTTGTTTTGATCGAACGAGCAACATGTACAAGGTGAGAGGCGTGCACTTGCTATGTAGAGGTTAGTACCTTGCTATGTGGAGGAGAGTGCCACCGCTCAATACTCCAGAGTAGATGTGATAACCTGTATGTACCTGTTGTAGGCAAATGGCCGGAACTCCAGCCATTCTATGGTCTCTGCTTTCTCTTCTCTGGGTAGGTTTCAGGGCGATATTGCTTGCCTCTGAACCAGTGTCTTAATCACTCCCCTACTTGTGTCCTTGGAGGAGGGAGTGGAGAGGGAGGGGAACCTGGGCCCGCCCTCTACTCCCAGGTCCCAACCCAGGGCCGCTGGGTTGTGGTGAACCACTTGACTGCGTTCTTCCCCTGGGTTACTTCCCTCTCATACCCGTCAGCTTGTGAAGGGCTTCTCGCCTCTCTTCTATACAAGCCTGGTGCCCTTACTAGGTGTCTTGGGCTCCCCAATCCACCGCAGCACTCTCCAAACCTCTATTCTCTCTTGGACCAAACTCTTCTCGTCACTGCAATTGCACGTCTGCTCCAATCCAACCTTTCTCCTTTCAACTACCACCCCGTCTGACTGAACAGGGTTTATATCCCATACTGGAGTCAGGTGCCTAACTGGAGTCAGGTGCTCTAACTGGGAGCAGGTCGCTCTAAATGGCCAAGTGTTCTAAGTTAATCTAAGCAAAAACCTTCCTCCTTGCAGGGAATAAGGCCCCCTGCTAACACCTATTGCTGCCCTCTGGCCATGCTGTATCCACACGTGTATAAGAATGCATCCCTGGGCGATGTCTTTGTCCGTCTAGGGGGCAGTGGAAAGCCCCGCAACTAACTGAGCCGAGTCCCATTGACCGGTGTGGTACCTGGTAGTTATGCCCTGGTTAGGCTAAGACCTACAGGGAACTATATTGTATCCAATACAGCAATAAACCTGGTCGAGTGCCTTCATACCTTACTAGCTTCTGTGTCATTGGGGGTTCTCTTCAGGTCTGCTGTGTCAGCTATCTGCGCAGAGCTGGGGCAGCACACAGAGGGAACACACGCACGCAGCCGAGTGATACCAACAAGGAGAGAGCAGAGCACCACACCGGTAGCATCTGACAACACCTCTGACAACACTCTCCTGCTGCATTTAATTGATTAGCCAGTGCTTCTACATCTATGCTATTTAACCCTCCAAGACCTGTTCCTGCCTCTCATAGAGATCTCTATGAGATCTCTTTTTACTTTGTTAGCAGGGATCCTGTTAAAAGTTGGGTTCCTACCCATCTCTTCCATCCTATAAACAGGGCTTCTATGTATCTAGCGCACTGTGGTTCTATAAATGAGATATTCATGGGGGTTAAATCTATTACCACTGTTTTTAAGGAGTAGGGGTGATTTATGATCAGTCATCTTCTAACATCCTCTTTTATTATGTAAGGACCAATTCTAACTTGCTCAGACTTGGATCCCATAATATGGTGAAGATGTTACTGAAATTGTTAGGGCCAACTGTTGTAGGAGCAGAAGTGAGCTGTATGCTCTGTATAACCTGTATGCTCAAAAGATCTGTTACACTGTCCCCGCCCCACGCCGCCATTTTGTCTCCTCTGCCTCTTTCAATACCTGTGAAGTGGCTTTCCCTCTCCCCGTCCCTCCTGGAATGCTTGTGGGATGAATGGGCTGCTTGAGCAGCTGAAAGATCAGAAGAGCTCCTAGATAGACAAGACTCTAGGTAGGCAGTGATCACACACCCAGTGCATGGACACTGCATGTACAGTGTCCGAGGTGGAGTGTGACCAACCAGATGCAGCCAAGTCATCTCTAGTTACAGGCCATGAGAGCAGGTCCTTAAAAGGGGAAGGGGCCATGTGCTCACGAGTGCACTCACAATCTTGTACCTCCCGTGAAGGCCCTTCGCCTGGACCACCTGGACAGTGGTTTGCTGCGTTACATTCCTTCGTGCCTCAGGAAGATTTACCTTTGTCTAACCATCCATTGCTGCACTGTGGGACACTTACCTTGAAGGATCCTGACATCTCCAGTGCTGGAAGCATGAGTACGTGAGTGTGAGTGTGACCCGCTCCCATCTTCTTTTGAGCTTAGCTATTGGTATAATAAACATGCTGCTTTCTGCCAGACTCTGATGGGTCATTCGTCCTCCATAGTTAACCTCCTGAAGATGAGAGCGGGTGAAGAAGTGCTTCAGTCTGTCCCCAGGATCCTAGATACTGCCAGCCTGAAGCTGCTGAATGAGAGTTGCAGGAGATCTCTGAAGAAGCTGGCCAGCCAGGCTGATTCTGTTGAACAGATCAATGACACTATATTGATGTGATATTTAAGATCCCGAAGAAAAGAAAACACTGAACTAACAGCTGCATCAGCATTTCAACTAAAAAAACAATGTTAAATGTTTTCGTTTTTTGAAAATATATTAATTCTGATGGGGGCTTATGAAAAGGGCTCCCAGAGAGTATTTTAATATCAAAAATATACCAGCTTACTAGCTGGCCCAATTTCAGGTAACATTACTAGTGGAGAATGCGGGCAGCTTAGTGGAGGATTTGACCCAAGAATAGGGGTCCCTTGGTGCCCCCCAGTGGTCTCTTGGGTAAGTCTGGCTTGAACCTGTGTGAAAAAGTGGTAGGTTAGCAACCCACTGAAAGGAGAAAATGACGCTGCTGTTGTATGCCAGCGTAGGGCAAGGGCGAGAATTAGGTGTAAATCCCCTGGTGCCCCCTACTAGCTTCTTTAGTGGGTCCGGCTTGCGCCCACTTGAAAAAGTGGTAGGCTGGCAACCCACTGCAGGGAGAAAAGGATGCCGCTAAGTATGCCAGCGAAGGACAAGGGGAAGAAAAATGCAAAGCAGCCCAAGAGAGAAGACACTCCCCCTTGCGGAGCGGCACTGCCACCTGGGGTGTTGCTAGAATGGCTCCAAAGGAAAGGGGCAGACCCTGGGATGACAGGGATGGTTCCACCTGGGAGTACAATTCCTGAACTAGAGCTCATGTTAGATAAATATGTACCTATATACAGTCCCGATAAGGCAGCACTGGATGACGCAGCTGCCTGGCTGCTGTGGCAAGCAGGCTGGCAATGGCAGGTGGCAAAAAGTCAGCTCACCACTGAAATCGATTCACTCAGGAACCAATGTAATGAGTTGGAGGAGGAACGGGATATGTGGAAGGCACAGGTTCTGACTGCTAATGCCCTTGCGTCTTCCCTCTTTGTAGCCACAGTACAGGTGGCAGCAGCAGAGGAGGAGCAGGAGCACGTGGAAGCAGAGAATGTTGCTCTGAGCCAAGCAGTGACCTGCCTGAAGGACCTGGTCCTGGAGGGGTCTGCCCAGGAAAACAGAGCCCTGGCGGCTTATTCAGCCCGGGTTGCTGCCATTGGGGTGAAAGCCCAGCGGGTGTGGGACCATATGATGAATGGGATGGGGATATTTGGTATGATCTGGATCCCTGGATCTAGACCCGTCCCCGGATGGCTGGACCCCAGACATCGTGTTGCAGCATTCCAGAGGGTGGCCCAAAAGGATGGGCCTGCGCCCGCAGGGGGTGGGGCAGCCCCAAGTACTGGACACACTGTGGCAGAGACTGAGTTGACTCCCGCGCAAGCAATAAAGTTAGCAAAAACCCTGGGTGGCATAGATAAAACTCTGGAGGGGAAATGGCTACACCATAGACAACTCAAACAAGTGGGTCTGCCACAGTGGGAGCACTGTGCTAATACGTTTCCAAGCTTCTATCTTTCAGCCTCCAAACTGGAACATCAGGAGAGCTGGTACCAGCTGAAAAGTTACAGAAATACCATGGTTATAGTGTCACAACAAAGTCTGTGGTCAGTGTTCTGTGTTGCAAGTTCTGTGTTCCATGTGTCTGTCTCCGGTGGGTGTCCTGTGCTAGCATTGGGTCTACAGAGAGAGGGGATACTACACAAGACAGGATAAATGCCTTTTCCTCGCTCTACTTCCCCCATCTCCAACCAAATTATCAATCACATCCACCTCTGCCCAAAAGACTTTGCTCCCCAATGCATCGGGTTTATTTTTTGTTAGGTTCTCTAATAATCATTTTGTTGTTGGTTTTTGTTATTGATACATTTGTATTGTTATTTACATTTTCTGGTATTGTTAATTCCACACTTTCCTCTATGCGCCCTGGTTCTACTTCCCCACACCCTGAAGGGTAGTTCATTGGCCCTGTCTTTCAGGTCTTGGATTTGTTCCCCCCACAGAGACCTCTTGAGAACAACTGTTAGTAATAGGGGATTGTGCAACATTTTAGCAACTAAATGTGAGTTTAAGTATCAGCAATTTCACTAAGTTCTCTGTTACTATGTATATTCCAAATCAGTTAAACCTTGCATGACGACTATGGTACTCCTATAAATCTTATTTGTTGTATGTACTTAAGGAGGTTCTGACCTCAGTGACTTATATTGTTTGTTGGCTATTGCAGCACCAAACTTGGGCCTCATTTCGTTTGTCCATATACCCAGTTATTGTAATGGTGATGGTTTTATTGTATTCCCAATTATGATTGTGATTGTTTGAATTTGTGTTTATATTATATCTGGTGTTTAGTCACTTGTAACGGTTTCGTTACATTCACCTGGTTATGATTGTTTGGTTTATTTGCAACAGATCACCAGTGCCCTATAACTACAACAAATACTGCAATGGTCATAGAGCAAGGGGCGGAGTGTTGTAGGAGCAGCAGTGATCTGTATGCTCTGTATAACCTGTATGCTCAAAAGATGTTATACTCCCCCCCCACCCCGCCCTCTGTCTCCTCTCCATCTTTGAATACCTGTGCAATGGCTTTCCCCTTCCTCCTTGGAATGGGCTTCTTGAACAGCTGGAAGATCAGAAGAGCTCCCAGGTAGACAAGGTGTCTGGCACTCTGATTGGGCAGCAATCACACCCCCAATGCATGGACCCTGCCCAAGGTGGAGTGTGACCAACCAGATGTCGCCATGTCATCTCTAGTCGCAGGCCATGTTACTCTGATTAGGCAGCGATCACACACCCAATGCATGGACACTGCCAGAGGTGGGGTGTGACCAATCAAGTCATCTCTAGTCATAGGCCATGAGGAGCAGGTCCTTAAAAGAGGAAGGGGCCATGTGTTCAAGAGTGCACTCACAAGTTTGTACCTCCCATGAAGGCCCTTCACCTGGATAGCCTGGCCAGTTGTTCTCTGCGTTGCATTCCATCATGCCTTGGGAAGACTTACCTTCATTGCACCATCCATCACTGCGCTGTGGGACACTTACCTTGAAGGATCCTGACATCTCCAGTCCTGTGCCTGTGCTGGGAGTGTGAGTAGGCAAGTGTGACCCCCCCC
>NC_133772.1:31202983-31224700 GCF_003597395.2 Chelonoidis abingdonii | reverse complement strand
CCCCCCTCGTTCTTCTCTTCTGCAGACTAAACAATCCCAGTTCCCTCAGCCTCTCCTCAGAAGTCATGTACTCCAGCCCCCTAATCATTTTTGTTGCCCTCTGTTCAACTCTTTCCAATTTTTCCACATCCTTCATGTAGTGTGGGGCCCAAAACTGGACACAGTACTCCAGCTGAGGCCTCACCAATGTCGAATAGAGGGGAATGATCATGTCCCTTGAGCTGCTGGCAATGCCCCTACTTATACAGCCCAAAATGCCATAGCCTTCTTAGCAACAAGGGCACGCTGTTGACTCGTATCCAGCTTCTCATCCACTGTAACCCCTAGGTCCTTTTCTGCAGAGCTGCTTCCTAGCCATTCGGTCCCTAGTCTGTAAGAGTGAATGGGATTCTTCCATCCTAAGTGCAGGACTCTGCATTTGTCCTTGTTGAACCTCATCAGATTTGGCATGTATGTACAATTACTTAATCCACTGTATTTCCAGATGCAGACCCCTACCTCCTGTAAATAGTAACATAGGCTTATCTTTTCCAGGGCCATTATTTATAATCATCATATTTCACCCTGGTGATGTTATGTCAGTTACGTGTGCCCATCTTTCTTCCCTTTGTATCCAGACTCATTTACATTTTTGCCTACTTAAGATTACAGAGATCTGTATGCTCTCTCCTTCATCCCATGGGTTGGGTGGAGTTACCCATGGAGTGTCTTATTTCTGGCTACCTTTTGTATTTATTACCTCAGTTTGGTGGATTACATGCCATCCTCCCTTATTCATGCCAATGGACCATTTACATATCATTGTGATATTATTCTTTTCTTCTGTTGCCTGGATACTACTGACTGGTGTTGCAATTACAGGAGGGGTGTTCGGGATATTCAGAGATACAGGCAAGTCCTATCTTATGCGCATTTAACATGCGCGAATTCAGCTTTGCGTGGTCGGCAAAAACAAAACAAAGAGAAAAATAACAATTTAAATACTGTTCCTGTAGTGTGGGTGATTGCGTCTGTCATTACACTCAATGTAATTTTGACTATACGCGTTTTTCGCTTTATGTGCTGACAGCGGAACATAACCCCAGCATAAGATGAGACTAGGAGACTGTTGGACCATGCAAATACTCCTGATCCATTTACTAGAGTGCATTGCCATTGTTCAACTTTAACTGTCCTTCCCCATATTATTCTTTTCCTCAGCTTCCATTTACATCCTGCTGGTCCTGGCAAGGGGACATGGTGGGGACCCACAATACCCTGACCATCAGCGTGGGCAAATGAAATAAGCCATTTGTGTGAGCTCTGCATCCTTACTGGTCCCATGGTGACCCCAACTACCCAATTCTCAACATTTTTGTTTGGTTTTGGAAACGTAAAGGGGAAGGCTCACGTTACTGTTAGCGACAGCAGTTGGGTTAGGGTTACTCCACTGGAGCTTTGCTGTTTTCACAATTTCTGAATTCACACCACCGCAGCAGAAACCGGTGACCACGGATATCCACAAGAGCCAAGATGAATAGAACTGCATCATTCACTATCTGGACTCTCTCTTTCTGCAAAACATGATAACAAAAGACTGTTTTTCTCCCTGAGGCGTGTTTTTAATTATAACAATCTTTATAAAATATTTTTTTTAATTATATATATAATTTTAAATAATTTAATCATTAACTATATACAATAAACACTAACAATTATAAATGCTTTTTATACTATGATCATTTTTAACTATTTGCCAACAATTATTTTTCAATTTATGGCCCACACAAACTCCATTGACAAAATCAACTGCATTGCACTTGTGTAAGAATATCTCTTCCTATTATTCCAAAACTGATTAGTCCTACTTCCATGATTACCAATCTAATTCCTGCCATTGTTCTGTTTCCTATATCCACCATTAAAGGGATGCTTAATGGGACTGAGCCTCTATTCTGTGAATGCCTCGAATCACCTTTTTGTCAGATGAAATATATGGTATCAAGTCTATGGGATTTCCATTGGTACTCAAGATGGAACATGTGGATCCAGTATCCACATAACAAACCTGACGAATTCTTTCCCTGTCTATACTGACATCAATTAGGGGTCTCTCATGGTTATTTTTTAATAGTCTTTCTATAATCTGTGGGTTTTGGTCCACTGGCTGAAACAGATCCTCCACCTGTACTGCTACTAATGACTCAAAAACTTTGTCTACATCCTGTCCCTTTAGTTCTGGCAGAAATTTGTACCATTCTCTTTCTTGCTGCACTGGTTGCATTTTAATTATAATTTATAAACTAGTTACTTTCTCTCCCTATATTAAACAAAGTAAAACAAATGACTAATTATACTGTAATTTTAACTTGATTTTACTGCCTCTCCCCTTCATTTCTTTAGTTGAGATGAATGGAACCACTTTGCTAGTTTTCTCTTTCCTTGAGGATTATCTAGTTGGTATACTGTAGGACTGGCCTTGTCCACAATTCTTACTGGTCCCATCCATACTGGATTAAATACATGGCCTTTTTCTATAGTATGCCTATACATAACCTTATCATATATTTGCTATTTCTGTGGGTGCAGGACTGGTCCCATCTTCTTATCCATTTGTTCGATATTTGCCTTAAGTGCAATTGTTACCTGTTTATGCATTTTAGCAATGTATTTTAATAACTGTTGCATCCACTGATCTGTTAATACTCTAGGTTGTAATTCGTCTGGAGGCATTCCAACCACCTATCATTGTTCAATCTCCTATTTTGCCCAGTCCTGGCTTTAAACAGAGTTACTCCATGTGAAGCTACTTTTCCTCTGATGGCCATTAATATTAAAGGAAGCTTTTGGTGCCAAGCCTTACCCTGATGATTTACTACTTTAGCATTGTTTGTTCTTTCTACTTGTACCAAACTCTGAGGGTGTCCAGCTATATGCAGTCTTTAATACCAAAAGCTTGACACAGCCTCTTCATAATTTCTCCTATAAAGTGTGACCCTCGATCTGAATCAATTTCCTTAGTGATACCCCCCCTAGTGAATACATAATCTACCAAGTCTTTAGCTGTAGTTAAGAATTACTTCTCATTGGGATTGCCTCTACCTATTTTATAAAAGGATCCAATATTACCAGGCAATACTGTTTTCCTCTTGCAGTTTTCACAAGTGGACCAATATAATTAATCTGTAATGTGACCCATGGGCCTTCTATTCTTTGATGTCCCAACAGACCTTTTACTATCTTGGTATCTGCATTATTGGCAGCACAAGGTAGGCAGTTGTTTACATCTTCTTCCACATCTGTTCTGATACTTGGCCTACTAAGAATTTTATCTATCCCTAAATGTCCATTATTATGAACTAAGGCTATAATTTCAGATCTAACTTCTGTTGGAACAACCTATACAAACATGTCATCATCTGTTTTGGTAGCTAACACTAATCCTGTTTCATTCCGCCAAATCTTTCATCCCTGATATTTTTCTTTTGTTACCAATTTCTTTATTTTGGGGTCCCTTTTCTGTAGCACTACTATCAGAATTGTGGCTGCCATACAATCCCCTCCTTAGTTCCTTTCTTAGACTGTTCATCTGCTTTGCTATTCCACTGAGCTCTTTCAATGTTCCTCCTATGAGCGTTCACTTTGTCATTAATACTAGCTGCATAGGCACAACTTCGTAGGTGTTCCGGGGCTAGAGCACCCACAGGGAAGAATTAGTGGGTGCTCTGCACCCACCGGCAGCCAAGCTCACCTCCCCCCCGCCCCACCTCCTCCTCCCCCCTGAGCACGCCATGTCCCCCGCTCCTCCGCCTACCTCCCAGCGCTTCTCGCCCAGCCGCCACCAAACAGCTGTTTGGCAGCTTTAGCATGCTCTGGGAGGGAGGGGAGGAGTGGGAACAGGGGATGCCCAGGGGAGGAGGCAGGGCGGGGATTTGGGGAAGGAGTTGGAATAGGGGCATGGCAGGGGTGGGAAGAGGCAGGGCAGGGGCAGGACTTCATGGAAGGGATGGAGTGGGGGCAGGGCCAGGGGCAGAAGTGGGGCGGGGTCAAGCACCCACGGGAAAGAGGAGAAAGTCGGCGCCTATGACTAGTTGGCTACTATTATTCAACATATCTATTCCTTTTGCTCCATTGCCATCCAAATTTATCAGGACGAATTGTCCTATTCCTTGATTTGTTCCTAACCAAAAACATTGGTTAGCTAAATGGCACTTGGCTCTCTGTTTCATTAAATACTTGAAATCTTTTTATTGCTACTGGTAGTCCAAATAAATTCTTTTTACCAGTACCAAATGGGGCACTTGTGTCTACTAACATATTTTGTTTGAATGCTCTGCTATTAATCACCACATATACTGTGGGTCTTCGCCATTTATCCTGTTTTAAATGTGCCACAAGGTCAGCGTGATCAGGCTAATACTGTTGCAATTTTTCTCAGGAGTCAATTTCTACTTGGGTCAGAAATTCTCTTATTTTCATAGGTGGCAAGATTTTTATCTTTGCCCCCTTTTTTCCTTGATCCCCCTTTATTTTGTTTGCTTTGCTGGTTCCTTTTTAACTCGTGGAACATTGTTGGACAAAGGTATCAGCAGTGCACCTTGAGGTTTTTTCTTTGAGGGTGGCCCTTTCTGTATTTTACCTACTTTTCAAAGCAGTATACAAATTATTAAACACTACTGCTGTTTTCATTGTTAAGCCAAATTGTGACACTAACGTTCCTTCAGACTGTGTTACATCACATTCCATGGTACCTTCCCATCCTGAGTCAACTCAGGATTTCCATTTCTCCACAGAATCAGAATCCTCTCCTGGGAAGAAAAACTTCACTTCTTTTGAGGTTATTGATGTTACTTCCATAGGGAAGTCCAGAAAAGTTTGCTGAACTTGTATGAGAGCTAACCCTGTTCTTTTCCTCCAATTTTCTGAACCCAACTTTCTTAATGCTCACTACAGCACTGCTTCCCTGAGCTGCACTGTTTACTACCTTCATCGCCTGCAGCTCTTCCTATAAGCAAGCTGCTTCCTGTTGGCAATATGCATGGTTAGCCAGAGTCTGCTGGTTCTGAGAATTCAGAATCACATTTACTGCTTGCTGCTTTTGTGGCCATTTTCCTTAAACAGCAATCTTGCTCCCTTAATATTTCAAGCCATTACTTATCACAAGTGCATCACAGCTTTTTAATCTTCAGCTCATCCTTTAAATCTTTCTCTTGTAACGTGGAGTTCTCAAGCTGAGCCTTTCCCCTAAATCAAAATTCCAGTTGCTACTGGAGCAACTGCTGAACCTGGTCTCAGGAATCTTCTAACCTTTTAGATTCCTCTAACTCAAACATGCAAGGGTTATTTAGTTCTTTTGCAACCATGGCTGAGACATCTGTTCCTGTTGTCCCAGGTATATCAGACATTTTAGCCAACCATCTGGATATTGTATTCCTACTTAGAGGAGCTGTGGACTTGCCAAATACCCTAATTTGTTCCATGGAGCAAGGTCCATGAGGGAACTCTCGGGGTTGTCTCCTGTATCACTCCCACTCAGCCCTTCAAGACTGTCAGAGCATCACTTCATTAACCCCTCCTGGGCCTTGGAGGTGGCCTGTTTTACAGACCTTCCAGACACAGGGAGATAATGAGGCCCAGTGGCAGGACTGGGAATAAAACCTAGCTCTGGTGCTTCCTGCCCCATATTAATTCCCAGAGAGCGCCCCAATGCTCCTGCCCGCCCATACCTACCCAAGGGCAGGGGAGTCAGATCCCTGGCAGTGCAGCATCTACCGGGGACAGAGGCACCCACGCAATTGCCAAACACACGTTGCTATCACGTAAATGCCTGGTAAGAGAGGGACTGATGCGAACCCTAGTTACTGGCATGGCTGGGCAGAACACCGCAGCTGCTGCCACATCCACCCTATGCCCACTGGAGAAGGAGCAGCTCAGCCTCAGTAGGAATCCTGCCACTCTGCTATGGGCTCCACCATTTACCATAGTGAACCTGGCAAGGCAGGCTCTTCCACACGGGCCTGTTATTGTGGCAGCTGCAAGACTCACCTTGTGGGATGGATGCAGCAGCTCAGCGGGTTGCTAGGCCTGCTGGTGCAGCAAGATGACAGGATGTGCCTGGCAGGGCTGGAGGCAGAAGTCCAGCAGCTGAGAGCTGCCAACTGCAGGTGACAGGGTGATCTATTGCTACAGGCATCGGCCTGGCAGGAGGGATCAATCAAAGACCTTGTTATCTGATATGTATCTGGCCACCTCTCTAAGTGTCCCTCATGCCCAGCCTTAATCCTCACTACCATCCCCTTTCCTTTTACCTCAGGCCTACCTCACTACTGTTTCTTTCTTCTTACAGATCTTCCCCTCACCCAACTCCATGCTGTCCCCTCCCAGCAATTCACTCTTCACACACAGGCTCCCCCATTCCTCTCTAGCCCCTCTGCTTCCTTGTGCCCCCTTAGAATTTACTTACAGCAGTGGTGCCCAATCTTTTTATGCACAAGATCACTTTCTGAATTTAAGATCAACCCAGGACCTACCCTGGCCCTCTCACTCTATCCCCCCCACACTCAATTTCACCGGGCTGGGGTAGAGGTGCAGGCTCTGGCCTGAGGGGTTCGGAGTGTGGGAGGCATCTCTGGGATGAGCCTGGGGCAGGGGGCTGAGGTGCAGGAGGGGGTGAGGAGTGCAAGCTCTGGGAGTTTGGGTGTGGGCTCAAGTCTGGGGCAGGATCTTGGGGTGCAGACGCTGGACTGGGGTTTGGGATGCAGGAGGGGGTGTGAGGTGTAGGCTCTGGCCAGAAGGCGCTTGCCACAGGTGGCTCCTGGCTGGCAGTGCAGCAGGGCTATGGCAGGCTCCCTGCCTGCTCTGGCCCTACGTTGCTCCTGGAAGCAGCTGGTTTGTCTCTGCAGCTCCTGGAGCAGGGGAGCAGACAGGCAGGCAGCTCTGCGCGTTGCCCCTGCTCCTCTGCACTGACTCCACAGCTCCCATTGTCCGAGAACTGAAACCAATGGGAGCTGCATGGGTAGCACTAGTGGGCGCGGGCAGTGCACGGATACCCGCTGCTCCTTCTGGGGCCGCAAGCCTTCTCCTAATGCTGAATGGCTCCTGGACAGCATGTCTGGCTCCCTCCCGCCAGCCCCACCACAGTTTGTTGTGGACACTCCCTGTGCCTTACATTCCTCTGGATGAAAAGGAGAGAACAGGACACAGGCTTGGCTGGTATTTTCTGTTTCATTTCTTTGGCTAGAGCAATATTTCTGCATGGATCAACAAATCCCTTCTCACATACAGCCCTGACATGGTTGGGTGCAATCCACCCTCATCATCCTCTCCCAGCTGTTGCCAGGAACCTCTTCAACGAGTAGTGGGTCACCTCAGGGTGATTTCCAACGGGAGTCCAGCAAAAGAAAAACCCACCCTCCTGTTGTCAAGTCTCAGCATAAAGGCCAACAAATGGCTAAGGCAAGAAGGACGAACACCCACCTCACACCTGGGGAAGAGGCAGACTGATGGGAGAGAAGGTTGGCCTACTCTGGGCAGCTGGGACTTCTGTCCTTTACCGCAGACCAAGGTGACAGCCCATTAAAAATATAAGACAGCAACAGACACAGCACCCAGCCCACAACCCAGGTCTCTCCAAACCCAAATCTTTTTCCATGTGGTTCCTCCTAACAGAAGAACCAATTATCAAGGCACAGGCCAAGACAGACATCAGAAGCAGCTCCTTGCTCCAGCCCTACTCCCACCAGCTCCACAAGCGAGAGTGTGCTGCTTAAGAGGATTCAGGCCCTTAACACCAGGAGCTCCAGTTCACATATTGGCTCAACTGCCACAGTCTTTGGTTTATTTGCCCCAAATCAGGCAATATGAGGACATCTCATCCCTGTCCCATCGGGGCTTATGACACCTCCCGGCACTCTGGACTGCAGCATCCTGCCTCACTGGTGCAAGAGAAGACAATGCAGGTTTCCATTTAAGAGCAGCTGTGCAGACCGTGGGTTTGTATAACCCCCTGTTCTTGTGTGTGAGCCAGCAGCGCGTACTCAGCGCGGCTGATCAGCCCACAGCAAGAGGAGAGGTGATGGGGAGTCCCCAGTGAAGGCATAAGGAGGCGGTAGGCAGGATAGCTGGGAAAGCAGTGTCAGGACAGATGGACCCCAGAGAATTAGCTGCCCTGAGGCTTTATGACCCTTCCCCGCTTCAGTCTCACTCCTTGGCCTCTTTGCGCTGCACCTTGGCCTCTTTGCGCTGCACCTGGCGTTTCTGCAATAGTGCCAGCGTATCCCGCTTCTCGATCCGGCGCAGGTGCTTCTTCTTGGCACGCTTCAACTTGAGCGGATTCCGGATCTGCAGGGGTGGACCAAGAGAGAAAAACTGTGAACCTCAGCCATGGAGCAACACAGTCCAAGGACAAAACACCTCTTGGGGACAACTGGTCAGAAAAAAATGCTGCTGTGGTATCTCATGAGAGTTGTACTTCAAGTGCCTCATAATCCCACTTCTCCTCTATAGGCTGGGCTGCCTGGTCAGACTATATCTCCCATGATGCAGCACACTGACCCTTCATGAAGCTGTACAGAATGGGCAGTCCTGTTTGTGGTGCATCATGGGAAATGTGGTCTGGCTGGGGAGTCCAGCCAATAGAGAAGAATGGGAGCATGAGGTAACTCAACTACAACTCTTAGGAGGCACCATGGCAGTGGCAGCTTTTCCAAATGGAAACATTTCAGTTTTTCAAATGAAAAAAAAGGAAAGACACCCCCCACCCCAAAAGTTAATCCTCCAATTTTCAGTCAAAAACGGTTTCAGTGGAAAGTTTTCAGCCACCCATAGCACTGGGGCAAGTCACACATCTTGGAGCCAAAGCAGGGCTGTTTGCTAAAGCAGGGCTCTGCCTAGTTTAGCTCTGAATAGTTTTAGTGACAGGCTTCCCACGCAAAAAAAGACTATTCCAGAGGCTCAGATTCTAGTATGAGGCTGTTTTTCCCACTATCCATCTGGATTTGTCTCTCTCTCTGTTCATTTTCACCCTCTTGTCCCTGCCGTGGGCACTCTACAAGAAACCAGTCTCTGCAGGGAGGAAAAATTGGGTTGACCCCAGCAACTCACAAAAATCTGACATGACACATGTCAGGCCTCAACACAAATATAGTTTCCTGAGCAGCAACCGGGACACAATGAGTACAGGGGGAGGAGCCCCCAAAAGAATCTGTCCCATGTTGGAAAGGTAGGTTCTGGGTCTCCCTGCAGGAGAGGCTAAAAAGCCAGGACACTCACCACTTGTACAATCTCCGCCTTCCGCTCATTCTCCAGGCGTCGTTTCAAGTTCTCTTCTCGGCGCTGCTTCTTCTCCTGCAGAAACAGCAGAGTGAAGCTTTGATTTTATATCCTGCCATTCAGGGAAACTGCAATCTAGGGTCATGCCCAGGAATAGGAGCAGAGGGGGAAGAGGCAGAAAAGGTGAGAGATGTCCACAGCAAAGATCATAAGAGAGAGAGAATCAGCGAGGCAAGAGAGGAGAGAGGGCAAAAGCTGCAGAGGAGAAGGCTCTTGCATCAGGCCCAGTGAGGTTCTCTCTAGGTACTTTAATAATTAGTTGTGTGCCTGTACGTAGAGATCCTTCCTGGGGGACAGGGGAGTCAACGCAATGAGTGTGTGAGAGCTCCATAATCTAGGGACCTCTGCTATGGAAGTTCGACTCCTTTCACAGGCCTCTCCCACTGGGGGATGCGTTCACTGCTTCAGTGGAATGCTGGGATCGGAGTTGCAAGACGGAGAGGCGATCTCAGGTGGCCAGAGAGTCCTACACAGGGCTTTGAATAGCAGGACACACCCCTCGCTTTGCACTCTGTATCCAATGGGGGGCCAGAAAAGACAGCAAACATCAGGAAACTGGGGTGATGAGTTCGTAGGGACCTGTGCCACTGAGCAGTTGGGCTACTGCGTTATGTACCAGAGGGAGATTATGTACCAGCTGTTGGGCTTAATTCCTTGGAGTGGTCCCAGCAGGTGGCACTGTTCTATACTCCTGTAAGTTCTTTTTCTTAGTGCACAAGTCTTATAGATTTAAAAGCCAGACAAGACCATTGTGATCATCTAGTCTGAGCTTAAATTTGCACTTTATTTCTAGTCTGCATTTATCTAGCTTCAGTTTCGTCATTGGATCTTGTTATGCCTTTGTCTACTAGATTAAAGAGCCCTCTATTATCAAATTTCTGTTCCTTATGCAGGTACCTACTGACTGATAAAGAGAAGATCAAGGAGTGGGTTGAAGTATAGAATATTGGAATTGGAGAGCATCCCTTTAAACAGTGTGACTCTCAGACAGATATGCTGGGTCACTTAGTTTTGGGTTATGCAGGGTTCTGGGAGCAATGATCCTGGGAAGGAGAAAACCACATCAATGGTGGAAGAGTTTGCTCACTGCTCTGATCAGTCAATTCTGGAGGCAGAGTTGCTTTCTGGGAACCAAGCTCTAGTGCTGTTCAGAAATTCCCAGAAGAATAAATTTGCCCTGTATGCTGTTTGACCATCTCTGTTCCAGGACTGGTGTATGGGTAAGCTTGGAAGTATTAGATAATTATCAATAAATGTTTATTTCACCATACACGCTGAAATTGATGAAAAAATATTTCTAGCAATAGTAATTGAAAAGTACAGATGGGCAAAGTAAGAAAAGTGCTGCTTGAGAACTTATTAGGGTTTGATTTAAAGCTATTTACTTTGCATATTTTGACATCATGTTGACAATGTGTGTTATAACAGCCATAAAGCTTTAGCTCTTTGAATCCCAGTGTTTGACTATCACTAAATAATTGTCTGGACCCCCCCATAATTTCATACAATTGTGAAAATGTAAATAAAAAAACAGAAAAAAATGTTTAAAAATAAACATTGATATTATCCATCAAAATGATTTAAAAAATTGAATTCTGCCAAACCTATGTATAGTATAAATACATCAAAATCACACTTAGATTATACCCAGACTGTGTCACTGATTTCTCCTCTACTGGAAAAATAACCGGCAAGCCCCCAAACATTTGCTACCATCCAACAGAGCGTGTCAGAAGAGGTGGCAATACAATTAAGTTGCATGGTATGAAGGAAGAGAGAAGGTGGCTAGAGCAAAGAGGAGACAGTCCATGAGATAGCCTGGAGCTAGGATGTGGCAGGTTTTTAAACAAAACTGGATCAGGAACAGAAAAGAAAACCAGTGGAATTGTTTCAGGACAGAAGTGAGGGGATTGGCACACGGCAGTAGGTGTCTGCACATGCAAACTGCCACCCCAGATCAGAGGTGAGATCCATCCAGCCAATATCCTGTCTCTGACAGCAGCCCGCACCAGATGCTGCAGAGGAAGGTGCACACAACCCACATGCCACATATGGAACAATCTCCCCAAACAGAAGTTTCTCCTGGAGCCCAGGGTGTTCTTAGTGGTCATCTTAGATCCTGACACAGCAGGCTTTGCTACTCAGATTTGTATCCCTTCGTATTTATCATTATCCCACAAAGGGGACTGTGGAGAGATGAAGCACAGGGAAATCTTAGGAAGGAGAGCTGAAGATCAGGGCAGAGCTGAAGCAGCAGCATGCACAAGCAATGCTGCAATGGAGGCAACAAGTAAGGTCCCAGACACTGGAGAGGAGTGAGGTGGAAAGGAGAGAGGTCAGGCTTAAGAATGACACTTAAGTTAGAGGCAAACAAGAGGCAAGTTCGGGTGGGAACTAGAGCTGAGGGGTATGAGGGAGGCTTCTATAGCCTGAGAGGCACATTTCTGCACTGGAGACTTAGGCCAGGTCTACACTGCGACTTTAAATCGGTTTAATGGCCGATATACCGATTTAACGCTGTATCCGTTCACACGATGTCGTCATTAATATCGAGTTAAACGGCTCCTTAAATCGATTTCGGAACTCCTCCCAAACGAGAGGAGTAGCGCTAAATTCGATAGTGATAACTCGGATTAGGGTTCATGTGGACGGAAATCGACGTTATTGGCCTCCGGGCGGCATCCCAGAGTGCAGCACTGACCGCTCTGGACAGCAATCTGAACTCGGATGCAGCGGGCAGGTAAACAGGAAAAGCCCCGCGAACTTTTGAATTACATTTCCTGCTTGTCCAGCGTGGAGCTCTGATCAGCACGGCTGGCGATGCAGTCTCAAATCCAAAAAGAGCTCCAGCATGGACCGTACGGGAGATACTAGGTCTGATCGCTGTATGGGGAGACAAATCTGTTGTATCCAGCTCCGTTACAGAACACGAAATGCCAAAGCGTTTGAATAAAAAACTGCAGGATACACAGCGCTGCGTGACAAGCGTAACGGGAAGCCAGAGACTCAAATGGACGCTCATGAAGGGAGGGAGGGGGTACTGAGGACTCCAGCTATCCCACAGTCCACAGCAGTCTCTGAAAATTATTTGCATTATTGGCTGAGCTCCCAATGTCTGTAGGTTCAAACACAGTGTCTGGCGTGGTTCAGGGAACAGCTCCTCAGTTTATTTCCCCCCCCCACCACGTGAAAAAAAAAGGGAAAGATTGCTGTGCTATGGCGTTTGCTCAATGCACTCCGCGAAAAAGGCGCCAAAGGGTTGTCTGCTGCCTTCACAAAGGGAGGGGTGAGGCTGTACCCAGCACCACCCGGGGCAGTGTTTTCTGCCCCATCAGGCACTGTGCTCTCAACACGGAAGTGGGAACTATGGGATAGCTGAGGAACAGCTACCCACAGTGCACCGCTCCTGAAATCGATGGTAGCTTTGGACCATGGACGCAAACAATCGATTTCGGGATCCCACTGTGGACGCGCTAAACCGATTTTATTAGATCTGTTTTGTAATATCGGTTTAAGCTAATTCGAAATAATCGTGCAGTGTAGACGTACCCTTAGAGCTGAAGGAACTGAGACAGAACAGCAACATTACTTGATCATGACAGGCACAGGGGTGGCAATTCCAAGGTGAGAATACCATCAAATCTTGGGGTTCATTAACCATTGCAGGCCTCCTCTTGGAGCCTAGTTTACTGCTGTGATAACATGTGGGTGCAAGGGAGGGGACACACACACACACACAGGGTTGGGATAATTGGGCAGTGAGCTGTGCTAAACCATCCCCTCCCTTTACCTCACGCTCCCTCTGTTTTTCTTCCTGGAGATGCCGGGCAAAATCCTTGACTATTTTCTTCTCCTGGCGCTCTTTCATCTTTCGCTCCCAGGAGGTGCGGAGCGGCTTGTCCTGAATCATATGGGAAAACCTAAAGAAGAGGGGAGAGAAAGAATTCTCATCAGACACCAACACACAGAGGGGAGCATTTACATTAAGACAGCTTCACACAGCAACAGGCCAGAGTCAGGAACAGATTCCAGAGCACTTTTACAAGGGGGAGAGGTGTTATCCTGGGTGCCCATTTAGCATTAGTGCCCATCTCCAATTCTGTCTGTTTGTAATACATCATGGGGAAAGTCACAAGCCTTCCTAGATCCCAGCCTCCTCATGCCACCACAACCCTACCCTAGTCTCCCCCCTCTCCCAGCCCCACACTCCATGGTCTTACTCCTAGCTCCCCCCACCCCAGGCGCCTCCCTCCCGTACTCCACCTTCTCGCCCAGCCTCCCCCCTCACCGCTTCTTGCCAGGATCCTTCCACACCCGCCCGGATTTAGGCTTCCCCTTGGGAATCGCCGGCGCCTCCTTGCCCTTCTTGGCCGAATTCCGTCGCTGCAGGGCAGAGGCCGAGGCAGGAACCGGGGCCGGGGCCACCCCCAGGGTCTCGCCGCGGCCGGGCTCCCCGGGGGCACTCGCTTGCCCGTCCTCGGGGCTGACCGGCGGAGCCATGGGCTCCTCCCGGGGTTGCTCGGGCGCCGGCTCTAGCCCCTGCGCCTGCAGCCTCCGGCTCCTCCGCAGCCGCCTCCCGGCCCTGGCGCCCCGAGCCGGCTCCATCCCCACGTGTCCAGCTGCAACCTCCCGCCGCGTCCCTCCCAGCGTGGAGCAGCTGCCAGCGACGTCATTGGCGCGCGCGACAGGAACCGTTCCCGGCTCTACGCGTGCTCAGAATCAAACCAGACCGACGCCAGGTGCCATGTTTGTGAGGGGAACCACTGCAGAACCCACCCCCTGTCCGCCATGTTTGTGAGGGGCATCAGAGGGAAAGGTAGGGCCAACTTTCTAACAGCAGAAACCTGAACATCCCGGCCCCGGCCCTGGCCCTTCCCCTCCCTCGCTCTTCCCCAAACTTGCTCACTTTCCCATTTTCATGGGGGGGTGAGGGCTCTGGGGTGGGGCTAGGGTTAGGGGGTTGGGGTGCAGGAGGGGGCTTTAGGCTGGGGCCAAGGGGTTTGGAGGATTGGGAGGGGGCTCGAGGCTGGGGCAAGGGGTTGGGATACAGGCTCCAGGAGGGAGTTTAGGTGTGGGAGGGGCTCAGGGCTGGTGTTGGGGTGCTGGAGGAGGTCAGGGGTGCAGGCTCCAGGGATCAGGGGGCAAAATGAGGAACAAAGCATTTGATAAAATGAGAGCACTTTTAATCTGAAAAGATAATTGCCTGGGAAGAGGCTGGTATATACTGAAATGATAACACAGTTGTTCAGAACAACAGTATTATACGGTTATTTTCTTCAGCGCTAATGCTAATATCACCATGTGTTGGTTATATGCTGGGGTGGCCAATCTGAGCCTGAGAAGGAGCCAGAATTTACCAATGTACATTGACAAAGGGCCACAGTAATACATCAGCAGCCCCATATCAGCTACCAAACCCCACTCCCAGCACCTCCCACCCCCAGGCAGCCCCGTGAATCAGCACCTTTCCCCTCCTTCCCCACATCTCCCAATCAGCTGTTTTGTGGCATGCAGGAGGCTCTGGGGGCAGCAGGGGGAGGAATGAGGGAATGGCAGGCTAAGGGGAGGAGCTGGAGTGGGGGCATGGCATGTGGCAGAGCCAGGGGTTGAGAAGTGAGCACCCTCTGGCCCATTGGAAAGTTGGCATCTGTAGCTCCAGCCCTGGAGTCGGTGCTTATACAAGAAGCCGCATATTAACTTCTGAAGAGCCGCATGAGGCTCTGGAACGACAGGCTGGCCACCCGTTATATGCAGAAAAGACATTAATTATGTGATTGACATAATAAAAGGTGTGAGCTCTAAGCAGAATCCTGATGCTCGCCCGTTTGCCAGCTTAAACAAGGCAGTGTGTCCCATGGACCTAATTTTCCAAAGATTTAGATTCATAGTTTTTAAGGCCAGAAGGAGCCATTAGACCATTTTGGTCTGAACTTCTACATAACATACGCCAGATAAGTTCACCCAGTTACCTCTGTATTGGTATATGTAAAACTGTTTAAGCAGGTCACATTGTCAGCACTTTCTTGATTCTCTTATGTTACAGTTCGTGGGCAATGTGATACTGACTATTGATATGCACTATTCCAGAATAAAAGTGATTTCATTTCAGAATAGTTACTCCACTTTGGAAGCACAATCTGGAGTAAAGTAACTTTTATTCTGGAATAGAATGTCCGGATGGGGAGCTATTGTGAAATAGTTATTCTGGTCAGTTTCCTTATGTAAACAATTCCTTTCCTAAGGAATCAATGTCCAGGGTATTTTAAAGTGACATTTTACAACAAGCCTTTTTGTTGACATTCCATAACTAAAGGAACATTTATTCTTTCATTTTTGACTTAAAATGTTGTTTTGTTTTGGATACTGAAAAAGTTCAGTTTTCCTTTGGGGATGTTTTGGAAATTCCTCTTTTGGTGACTTTCTCGTCTTTGTTTTTTTCAATGGAGGAAGCAAAAAAGTGGTTGAAATCCCCCCCATCCTCTTTTTTAACTTCTTCCAACTCAGAAGAGTTAAAACAGTGAAAAGTTCTTTTGAACTAAAAAGATGTGAAAAAAAGTTTTTTAAAAAGTTATTAAAAGTGCTACTTCCTTTAATTTTTAATTTCTTTTACAACTGAAAAAAACTGTGAACAAGTGTTTAATTTTATTTTTACTTTTCTCAACTTGTTCCCCATTTTTCTTCACTGGAAAAAGTGAAAAAAGGGAGTGGGGTGTAACCATCCCAATTTCTTCAGTTTTCAAAAGCTGAAATGAAAGCGTATAAATTGAAATATATTTAAATTTTTAATTTCAAATTACATTTTGAAATGCAACAATAAATCTCTTGTTTTGTTTCAAAGTGGCATTTCAAAACAAAACGAGTGGTTTTTTGTTTGTTTTTTTGCTTTAGTTTTGAAATGCCCCACAGAAAACCAACGTTTTCCAATCAGAAAATTTAAAAACAGAATTTTTCCTGTGGAAAGATCCAGGGGACAAATTCTGGTATTCTGATCCAGTCTGTATAACACTTTCTGCTGTCGTTGTCTAACAGCTGACCTTAAGCAGTGCTGAATATCTGCAATGCCCAATGCAGTGAACTAGAACTCTGAGTGCTCAGTAGTAAAACTGGGTAGAAAATGGTTCCCATCTGCATAAAATTTTTGAAATTTTTCTTGGCCCAAATTGGGATGAAATGTCAAAATCTCAAAACACTTTGCAAACTGAAAATTTGATTTTTACCTTCTTAAATTAACTTTTTTTTGCTATCATTAGCTTAAATTTATAAATGAAAAGTAGTTTTGCACTGAAAAAATTGATTTTTTTTGTTTGAAAAATAAAATTTTAACTCTTTTGTCCCAAAATTTTTCAAAACAAGAAGTTCTTCAAAACCACCCTTTTCTCACAAACCGTTTTGGTTTCAGTGAATTGGCATTTCCATACCAAAAAAATTTTTTTTTGCTGAAAAATTCCTGACTAGCTCTAATCAGTACCACTCAGAATCCAGACTGGTAAGGAACACTTCTCAAATTTGAGAGGTAAGCTTGGTTTTGATTGAACAGATAGGGATGTAGCTAGACATAACATTCTGTGGGAACATTTGTTATAATAATACTGTAAGCTCAGGTTAATATAGCAAAAAAAAAATAAAATAAAAATGCATCTTTAGCATTTGCACGGTATGCAATAGAATGAACCTGGCAACAGACATGAGAGGTGGATTCTTGTTGGAGCTGTGAAGGGAACAAGGAAATCTGATACATTTATATTGCCCTAGAGGTGTTGCTTTCCCATTGTGGCACCCTGAATCCTTCCTGGTGGGTTACAGAATGAGACATTTTAAGATCCAAGTAATGGGAGCGGTGGGGTACTGGAAGACAACTGGGATACTGGAAGGGAAGGGAGATCAGTGAGATCTTTCTTTTATGACATGATCCTCAGAATGAAAGAGCTGGATGACCATTGCCATAAATCAAAGAAGATTTGAAAGAAGTTAGGAGGTGAGTGAATGCGATTCTAAACAGCAGTAACCCTGGTGGTCCTAAGCGCTTTATTCTGCAAGTCCTGAAGGCTGCTAAGGATTTGACTTTCCCTCAGAAATATCTTATTTGAGAGCATCAGCTGTGGCTGAAGAAATCATTCTAAGGACCTGGAAATCAGCAAAGAAGTCAAGTGCTAAGGGCTGGTCCATAAAACATGTGAACTGGATGGGATAATACAACATGAAAGGAGAACGAATAAGTTTTTTCAGGACACAGAGGGGCCAAGTTCTTGGTGGAAGCCCAAGACATCAGGAGTTACTGAGGGCTGAATGTGGCATTTACACGGAGATCATGGCATCGCTGCTCTGTTCTGGGACAATCAGGATGTCATATCTCTAGTGGGTTTTTTTTTATATCACATGCTGCCCTGTATGTTCCATCACGTAATAGATAAGTTTATATCTGGCTACAGAATCTGTTACCTTGTATCCGCAGCCTATTGCTTACTGCACTCCTTTACTGCAATACAAATTTTAAAAAAATTAAACAGACCCCCACTCTCTGCCTAGGTGCAGTTAAGTTGTGTGACGGGACCAGGGGGCAAAGACTAAGAAAAAGGGATGGGTCAACTTCTACTCCATAATCCTGTTGACTCTCACTGTCTTCCCCATCCATCTTGTTTGCCTGTGCAGATGGGAGGGTTTGGGGAACTCGGGGAGAGGTGTGAGCAGGACAGAAGGATGGCTTTGGAGCTTGCTGTCTTGTGCTCCGGCTGCAGAGAGTTCCAGGGATCACAGGAGGATGGGGGGGGGGAGGGGACTGGGTTCAGTCTCATTCCAGCTCCTCCCCTTTTACTGACTGCTGAGGTTGAGGGGCCAGGGAAGGCGTGTGTGGGTCAATTTGTTTTCACTGTCCCCATACAGTCTGGAGCGTTTGGGAATGAGGGGAGGGTTTTGGGGTGCAGAAAGAGTTAAGTCCTGCCTTCTAGTTTCAGGGGAGGGGAGGAAGTTCAGGGATAAGAGTCCATGAGGGGACTCTGTGAGGAGGGTCCTGAGAGAGGTCATGGGCTGCAGTACGTTACAGACGGGAGAGTTTGCAGGGAAAGTCAGGGGATACTTTGAGTGTTAAAGCTGCTCTCATCTCTCAGTTGGGGGACTCAAGAATAGTGGTGTCTGGCTCAGCATTTTCCCCTATCCCCTAGACACAGAAGAGTTGTGGGGGTAGGGTGGGCTGCATGAGATGGGGCTCAGAGTTTGCTCCCTCTGCCATCCTGGCCTGGGAAGGTGAAGAAGTGGTCAAAGGTCCATGTCGCTGTGGCTCCAGTGCAAGAAATCTCCATCATGTTCTCAGTACACCTCGGGGGTGGGAGGAGCAGAGCTGGCCTCTACTCCATCACAGCACCTGAGGAATAATCAGAGAACAGAATTCACCTTCCCATCTCATCAGGATCACACCGAAAATCAGCATTTGGCCCCTCCCCACCTCCACCTTTTCTGACTAGTTCATCCAAGAGAGGGTTAGAATCCATTGGTGGATCAACATAGAGGTAAAGTGCTGGACTGATCCAACATGGGCAATGAATTCCCCTTTCCAAAAGGAAAGGGGTCAAGGGGATCTGATTTTGCTCCCACTGAAATCCCTGGACAAACCCTCATTGACATCAATGGGGGCTCAGCTGGTGGCTCCATTGTCAGAGCGATGGGGCAGGAGGTCTCTCCAGGGCTAAGGGAAGGGGAGTCTTTCTGCTGATGTCAGTAGGCTGTGGATCAGGCACGAGATAAGCACTGTGTGTGCGTGGTTGCTCCAGGATTGGAGGGCAGGGAGTGTCTCTCAGCTCCAGCCTCACCATCTGCGTGTAGTCTTGCTGTTTCAAGGCCTTGTGTCCGTACACCAGGGCAGCGATGGCCGTGCACAGCTCCAAGAAGCAAAGCAGGATGAATATTGAATTAATCCCATGACTCAGAATCTGTGGGGAAGAAAGCCCAGGGGAAGTCATCTGGCAACCCCAGTGCACAGAGCCACCTCACCCGGGGGGAGGCCTGTGCCCCAGCTGAGAGGTGTCATTACTACACAGTGAGGGGGTGAAGGCTGCCTGAGCTCTCTCTCTACCGTATGCCCTGATATGGGGCAGGTCATGGCAATGGGGCCCAGCCATCCAGTGGCCAGACATACTATGTGTTGGGTCCTGCTTGGCACTGACTAGGACTCAAATTGGCTGCATTAGGCAGTGACTCTCCCAGTACAACCAAAGGGAATCCCTTCTCCTCCCAGGCCTGAGCAGGGCAGAGCCTGTTTTGTTTCAGAGTCTAGCTCCCTGCCCCTCCTTTGTCTCTGGCTCTTCTCCTGCCCCTTGTTCTCACTCACTCTGTGAAGCTCACCAGAGAAGCTCATTGCTTTGGCAGGGCCCTGGGCCAGGTCACACCCATGGGGTCCCAGGTAGATTTTAGTGACCCACCTAGCATGTTTGAGGGAGGAGGGTTTGGCAACAGGGTGGAGGGCAGGAAGGGAGGAAGCAGAGGGAGTTGTGTTGGATTGGGGCAGGCCAAGGGGGCTGCAGCTTCTCATGGCACAATATGGGCCCTGAATTAAAGCATAGTTTCTGTACTGTTCCCCTCACTATGGCCATTGTGATGGCTGCAATCATGGTTGGCACACCAGGAACTAAGCTTGGAGCCTCTGGAGTGTGGTGTATTGGAAATGGTGTTAAAATTACAAGCACTCACTTTATATTGTAGGGGACCAGCCACCACCTTAGCTAGCCCCTGCAGAAACTGAACTGGGGACCCCTGAGAACCAAACTATGGAGTCTTTACAGGCTGAGCTAAAGAACCAGGCTCTCAAGTGGCTGCTGTGCACCAGGTGCTATGGGGACCCATAACAACCACACACTGACCCTACACCCACTCCTGAGCTTCCTCCTATAAGGCTGTACAGCTGAGTGATCCAGTCCCCATTCCGGGCTACATACTGATGGTATCATTATACCGACTGGCCAAGGAAAAACTGATCTCTTTAAACCTCAGGGTGCTGAGCTGAAGCAGTTCTCAGTGTGGGCCCCATCTAGCCCTGGGGCAATGCTGCTGTTGTGGAGGCACCCCGCTAAACAAAGAGCCCATTCCTAACCTCTCCCTACTTATTGACAGTTGCAAGCAAGCAAAAATCATGAGTCAGGCCTCAAAGAATTGCAAGTTTGGTGTAAAAATCATGAGCTTTAACCCCCCAACACACAAATGTGGGGTTCATTTTATTTGCCTTTCAGTTCCCCACAGCCAGAAACCTGGAGGAACCTTTCTTTTTTGTTTTGTTGTTTTAAACGGCAGCTGAAAGTCTCAACTAATCAACCTAATCCAGGAGCTGGGGCTTTAAGAAAAACACCAAATATTGTGCAACTCAAATAAATCTGCAAGGGTTGGCAGCACCACTTGCATCTGAGCCTCTCAAAGGGTTTCACAGACATTATGACGGCCAACCCACCTGAGAAAGACACTATTAGCCCCATTTTCTAGATGGGGAAACTGAGGCACAGAGTGGGGTTGCAGAGCAAGTCAGTGACAGAGCTGAGGTCTCCTGACCCACCCTGGTCTAGTGAATAACTACTACAGCTTCCTGGGCCTCCTTTTAATTGAAACCCCCACCCCCATCCCCAATCAGGTGGACAGATGGATTCGTTGTCCCTTACTGAATTTCTTTTCTCATGTTGCGGAGCCATGGGTCCTGAGAGGGTGATCCCAGGTCCCTTGGAGTGCTAGACCCAGTCAGGCCCCTGCAAAGAGGCTGTGGATTGCTGCAGGAGCGAGGGGAATGGAAGAGGTACCCACATAGACATTTTGGGAGCAGTCCAGCGGGGTCATTTTGCAGCTCTCATGCATGCTGCACCACGGGATGTCTTGGCCGAGCTCCACACTGTGAATGATCATGGCTGTCAGGGTGGCCAGGATGACCAGGCCGCTGATAATGTAGCAGACTTTCACCTGGATCAATCACAACCAATTAGAGGAGAGCAGGGCACAATATCTGTCATCGTTACAGCAGTCACTGAGATTAGCGCCCCAGTGCGATGGCGGCCCTACAGGCACAGCAAGAGACAATCTCTGCCCCAAAGGTCTTACCATCCAAACAGACTAGGTAGAAAGATGTTATAACTCCCATCCCCTGCCTCCCGCTCTACAGGTGTGGAACTGGGACACAGAGACGTTAGGTGCCTTGCCTGAGGTCAAATCTGTGTCAGGACTGGGAAAAGAAGACATCTTTCCAGATCCCCAGGCCAAAGCCTTAACTACAAAGCCATCTTCATGGCACGTTTATAATAAGGGTGTAATCTCTAAAGGCTCTGCTGTCTGCCGAAGCAGGTAACCAGTTTGTGTCCAGTTCCTCTCACACAACACAAGTAACAGTCTGGAGGACAAGCAACTCTGTCACATCCAGACCAATCAGCTGAGGCACCTGAGCTG
>NC_133772.1:31131677-31202264 GCF_003597395.2 Chelonoidis abingdonii | reverse complement strand
GACATGTTTTCTTGGTATTGTGATGTAAAGAGATTACATCAACTCTCTCAGGTTGCCCAGAGAGGAACCTCTGAGAGAGAGGGGAAAGGGAAGGGAGGTATTTCCCTTGCCGGTAAGACTCAGACTTCTGGGTCTTGGGGGTCTCTCCAGGGGAAGTTTGGGGAGACCAGAGAGGGGGTCCCCCCAAGGAAAGGTTTGGGGAACCCCGAGAGGGGGCCAAAACCCTGGAAAAACTTTGGATGGTGGCAGCGAGATTAGATCCAAGCTGGTAGTAAGCTTGGAGATTCCATGGTAGCTTCTCAGTTTATGAATGCTAAGGTTCAGAATCTGAGTAGGACGTTACCACAACTCCCCATGCTGGTCTACGGAGTCTGAGCATGTTGACTTGGAGGATGCAGCGTATCTGTTCCAGCAGGGGGCAATGGGGCTATATTGTTATGCAGTTGTGATATTAAAATCCTAGGCCCCATTTTGTGAGGCTCAGAGCCCCATCAACTCCCAGCAAAGTCCATGGGCTCAAATCTTCATTCCGGTGGATGCAGGAATGGAGAGGGTTGGGCAAATGTGGTTAAAGCCACCCTTGCACATCCCAGCCCCTAGCGTAAGGGTCCATCTGCACAGCAGCTGGGAGGCGTGACTCCCAACTCAGGTAGACGTGCACATGCTAGATCTGCTAGGGCTGGCACCTAAAACTAGCAGTGCTGGCCACAGCGGTGCAAGCCAGGTAACCTGAGTATGTACCTAGGATTCTGGACAGGGTTGTACTTGGGGCCACCACCCATGCTGCAATGGCCACGCTGCAGAGCAAGCGCGTTTGTCTACCTGAGCTGGGAATCCCACCTCCTAGCTGCAGTGTAGAAATGGCCTGAATTAAAGCAGGCTCAAGGCTTCTGAAATTTGCGTCCAGGCTACGTAGGGCCTCCTAGGTGCCATCAGCCGCTGTGGCTAGCTGGAGTGCAGCCATGCACCAGTCCCACTCCCATGAACAAAAATGCTTGGAGGATATTTACCAGCCGGATGCTTTCTCTTCTCTCAGTCTCCACCAGCATGGATCCTGAGGACACAAGCTGCCCAGGGAACAGCAAACGGGGAAGAGTCATTGGTAGGTTCCCATCCCACTCAAAATCACAAGCACATTGGAACTGGGTGGAATGAACCCCACAGGATTATGGGCCACGGAAGCCCTGCCCCAAAAGATGATACAAGATTGGGGGAGGGATAGCTCAGTGGTTTGAGCATTGGCCTGCTAAATTGAGGGTTATGAGTTCAGCCCTTGAGGGGGCCATTTAGGGATCTGGGGCAAAAATCCATCTGGGGATTAGTCCTGCTTTGAGCAGAGGGTTAGACTAGATGGCCTCTTGAGGTCCCTTCCAACCCTGATATTCTATGATTGTCACTAGGATCAAGGTGTAAAGAAACCCAGTTTCAGGAGATTAAGGGTGGGATTGAGGTCTCACAGGCTCTCAAGTTCCATCTCATGAGACTCCCACTGCAAAGCAATCCAGAAGAGCTGGGATTTTCCCAAGTTCTCAGAAGCCAAAGGCTCATTGTCTGGCACCACAGTGCAATCTGCTGGGCATTTCCATGTGGCTGTGAAGTTTTCCAGATGAGATTTGATTTTACTCCATGTCACCAACTGGATCCATCGCTTCCATGACGGATGGACAGGACCTTAAAGCCTATATGCAGAGGTAACTGACCCTGAGCTTGGGACTCAGAGAGAGAATCACATGAGCCTCTTGATCTAAGAATAAGGGCCAGTTTAGTCCCCTGTTGATGGCTGCATCAGTTTAAGTAGTCTTATGGGGCACTGCCACTAGAGAGGGGGCAAAGATCTACCATCTCCCAGACTGGGATGTGTATACAGTGGAGCCTGACTGAATGCAGGGGTGAATTTCCATCCTATTCTAGAGGAGTTCTTCCCTGCCAGAGCTGGGGCATCTCTGTTGCAGCGGTGATTGGGGGGTGAAATCTAGCAGACTGAACCCCTCCCTCACACCAGCTTGGGGGATGGATCTGATCCAGGGCACGATTGGGGCAGAGCAATGTTATAGGCATAGAGTTGCCAGTCTGCCGCAGCATTCAGGGGTCTCTCTCATGTTTCCATGAGCCTCATTTGCAGGCCTGCAACCCAAAATATTTGTGAGTGCTAATGATGGCATGCTGGCCCAGGATAGTGCACATCTGCATGCTGTGAGCCTGCACCATGGGGGGGGCCCGATGGAGTTGCCACAGGTTGAGCAAACAGACCCTCCGAGGGGGAGTGAGTCCACCCTGAAAGCATTTGCAGGGTCACCACAATCTTCTCCTCCCTTCCCAAGGGCTCAGTGCATAGCACACTCCCTTTTATTCTGAAAGCCTGCCTGGCTATGCTCACTGTCTTCTGTGCCGGAGTCCAGGGCATATACCAGAGCAGATTTGTTGAGACATGCCCCTACTCCCCCTGAAACTGGATCAAAGGGCTGAGCTCCTCACTACCGGAGCTGGCTGTGCCTACCAGCAAGCCGATCCAGAAGTAGACTCCGCTGGCTACGGTGAGGGCTGGGGCTGCGGATTCAGTTATCATCAAGGCAATCCCAAAGGAGATCTGCGTGAAACCAGATATGATCTGTATGGCCTAGAGGGGAAGAGGAGATGGAGCTTGGTATCACTTATACACAATATATGCGGCAGCATTGCCATGATCTATGGCATTACTGTTATCACCATAGCCACTACCACTAACATCATTACCTCCATCACCTGCCATCACCCTATCACCCTGCCAGCATCATCACCCCCACCATCATCATTCCACCAACCCCATCACCCTGCGAACCTCATCACCGCCATCACTCTCACCAAACTCATCACCCACACCATCATCAGCCCAACCAACCCTATCACCCTGCGAACCCCATCACCCTGTCAACATCATCACCATCATCAGCCTCACCAAACTCATCACCCTGCCAATGTCATCACTGCCACAAAACCCATCATCTCATCACCCTGACAACTCCATCACCCCCACCATCATCGTCATCATCCCCACCAACCCTATCACCCTCGCCAACCCCATCACCCTGCCAACATCATCACCTCCACCATCATCCTCATCATCCTGCCAAGATCATCACCGCCATCAGCCCAACCAACCCCATCACCCTGCTAACATCATCACCCCATCAGCCCAACCAGACCCTTCATAGAATCATAGAATATCAGGGTTGGAAGGGTCTTCAGAAGGTCATCTAGTCCAGCCCCTTGCTCAAAGCAGGACCAATTCCCAACTAAATCATCTCAGCCAGGGCTTTGTCGAGCCTGACCTTAAAAACCTCTAAGGAAGGAGATTCCACCACCTCCCTAGGTAACCCATCTAGTGCTTCACCACCCTTCGAGTGAAAAAGTTTTTCCTAATATCCAACCTAAACCTCCCCCACTGCAACTTCAGACCATTGCTCCTTGTTCTGTCATCTACTATCACTGAGAACAGTCTAGAGCTATCCTCTTTGGAACCTCCTTTCAGGTAGTTGAAAGCAGCTACTAAATCTCTCATCATTCTTCTCTTCTGCAGACTAAACAATCCCAATTCCCTCAGCCTCTCCTCAGAAGTCATGTGCCAGCCCCGTAATCATTTCTCTTCGCTCTCGCTGGAGCTCTGTCCAATTTTTTCCAACATCCTTCTTGTAGAAGTGGAGCCCAAAACTGGACACAGACCCAGATGAAGGCCTCAACCAATGTTTGATATAGAGGGGAATGAATCACGTCCCTCGATTTGCTGGCAAGGCCCCTACTTAATACAGCCTCCAAAGCCATTAGCCTTCGTGGCAACAAGGGCACGCTGTTGACTTCATATCCAGCTTCTCGCCACTGTAACACCCTAGGTCCTTTCTGCAGAAATGCTCCTAGCTATTTGCCCTAGTCTGTAAAAAGTGAATGGGATTCTTCCGTCCTAAGTGCAGGACTCTGCAACTTGTCCCTTGTTGAACTCTTCAGGTTTCTTTTGGCCAATCCTTAATTTGTCTGTCCCTCTGTATCCTATTCCCTCTCCAGCGTATCTACCAATCCCCCAGTTTAGGTCATCTGCAAACTCGCTTTGAAGTGCAAGTCCAGCGCAATCCTCCAGATCATTATGGAAGATATTGATACAAAATGGCCACAGGAACTGACCTTGGACACTCTGTTTGGAACCACCTGCAAAATTAGACATGATGTGGTTGATCTCTACCGTTGACTCGACGATCTGCCAGCCGTTTCCTATTACCTTATAAGTCCATATCAGCAGTCATACTTCTTTAACTGGCTGGCAGAATACTGGGGAGACCATATCGAAAGCTTTGCCCCAAGTCAAGGAATAACAACATCCATGCTTTCCCCTTCATCCACAGAGCATTATCTCCTCATATAAGGCAATTAGGTTAGCAGGCATGACTGGCCCTTGGGTGAATCCAAGCTGTCTGTTCCTGAATCACTTTCTCTCCCTAAGTGCTTCAGAATGAGTTCTTTGAGACCTCTCCATGATTTTCCCAAGGAGAGGTGAGGCTGACTGGCCCTGTAGTTCCCTGGAATTTCCTCTTTCTTCCCTTTTTTAAAAGTTGGGCACTACCATTAGCCTTTTGTCCAGTCATTCCGGACCTCCCCGTTCACCATGAGTTTTCAAAGATAACCCTGTGAACCCCATCACTGCCACCATCCTCACCACCATCAGCCCCACCAACACTATCACCCTCGCCAACATCATCACCATGCCAATGTCATCAGCCCTACCAACCCCATCACCCCACCAATGTCATCCCTGCTGCCAACCCCATCACAGCCATCATCCCCACCAACCTCTTCACCCCTATGATCCCCATCACCCTGCCAACATCATCACTGCCATCACCCCCACCAACCTCATCACCCCTGCCATCAGCATCACCATCAGCCTCACAAATCCCATCACCCTGCCAATATCATCACCCCATCACACTGCCAACGTCATCAGCCCCATCATCCATCACCATCACCCCTGCCAACCCCATCACTCTGCAATTATCATCATCTCTCCCCCCACCCCCACCAACATTATCACCATAGTCCCATCACCCCCACCATCAATGCTAACCATCGTCTTTACCATCCCCAGTACCGTTATGAATAGCAGCTGCATCCCCACTGCTGCCATTGTCATTATTTTCTGTTTTCTCCTTTCCCCCTGCCTCCCTCCTCCCCCCCCCGGCCTGGGGAACAAACTGTGACTTCCCGTCACATTGCCACTTCAGACCTCCGTTCCTGGAGGAGCTCGTCTCCTGATGACCCACAGTGTCTGAGACACACACGCTCAGCTGCAGCCCTTAGGTCAGCCCCAGGCCCTAAACTTATCAGCAGAATGAGAGCAGATGAGGGAAATCAACCGAGTTGAGGCACCAAAATCCTCCCATGGAGATAATCCTCTCTGCCTTACATTGCCTGGCTGGCCAGCATTTTTCTGGGCACACGGGGAGATGTTTATGCCTTTGGATACCAGGGAGCTGTTAAGCTAGGAAACCTTGCAGCTGTAGCACTTCATGGTGTGCTCTTGCCAGCTCTCACCAGCTAAACGGGGTTCAGGCTGTGTTAATAGCACCATGGAAGGTTGGTGATTCAATAGGGGTGTTCTTCACTTTGGGTTAGCTCCAGACCTGCTCCCTAGGGAAAGTGGGGCACTTGCCTTTTGGAGCAGAGATAAAACTGAGGTCACTCCTGGTCTTTTAAGATGTCAAAGGGGGAGGCTAGTTCTGGCATCATGGCTCATGTAATTACACACTGCCTTCCCCAAATTTCCCTCCTGCTGTTTCACTTGCATATGGCTGCAGCACAGTTGCTGTGCGTCACCCCAGAGGCGGCTGCATTTCAGTAGCTGGAGGAGCTGCAGCGTGGAAACTTTAGGGATGCAAGGGGCTATGTGACCATCTAATGAGGGGGTGACACTTACCGTTCAGATGGCGCTAGCTGGGCCCCTTGTTGGGCCATCTCAGCAGCCAGGCAAGGGCTGAATGTGCAGGGCGCAGGTTCCAGTTCTAAGCCACCCCACCCCCCAGTGAAGGGTTAATTCCTGCTTGTCTAGACCTCACCCACAGCATCCTTGCAAGTGAAGGGAAGGAGAGTCCACTAGTCTCCCAGAGAGCTGAGGGGAAGGGCCCAGCTCCCCCTCGCTAAGTGCACTGTGTGTGTGTGGGGGTCACTCTCAGTTCTCCTTCGTTTGTCCAGCAGAGATGTCAGACGTCAGATCCTCACCCCCAGTGCCTTGGGCTGTGCCTTCCTGAAGCCTTTGACCTCGGCTGAGCTGGGACGTGGTGCCGTTGAGTCCAGTTGTGCAGTCCGGGGGTCAGTCTGCCGGATGACCTCTGTGACGACCTTCACTCCCCCGGATTCTGTCACCGTTGCTGCCATTTTGGTGCCAGCTGTGTAGAGAATGGGGAAGTTGGGGTCAGCAGCAGGACAAAACTGGGGCAGGGGAATGGCAGTTCCCCATTGTGGCAGTCAGGCAGAGGGGAATCCTCCGCCTCCTGCCAATGGAATGGGACAGCTGGGGAATCCCTTCAGACAAATAGTCTATAGGGGAAGGATGAGCTTGCTATGGGCATCCCAGGGGCCTGCTCGCTAAGGAGATCCAGAGGAGAGATCCCAGAAGCCTGCTGGCTAAGGGGATCCCAAAGGAGAGACCTCAGGGGCCTACTTGTTAAGGGGATCCCAGAGGAAATGTCCCAGGGGTCTGCTTTCTAAGGGGATCCCAGAGGAGAGTCTCCAGGGGCCTGTTGGCCAAGTGGATCCCAGGGAAGAGATCCCAGGGGTGAGCTCACTAGGGGATCCCAGGGGAGATCTTAGTGGCCTGCTTGCTATGGGATCCCAAGGGAGAAGTCCCACAGATATTTGATGTACAATGATCCCAATGATTTACCCCTTAGGGTTTCCAGAAGGAGCCAGGGGAGGGGTGACTCCCAGGCTCCACTGAAAGGCAGTGCAGGGGCTAATTAGGCCAGTCCTGTGGCTGCATTCTGTGGGGACAGCAGGTCAGATCCTGGCCCCTGTCACGTCCCAGACACTGGAAGTTATGAGGCTGCAGGCTTCGGGAAGTGGGGAAGGGGTCATGGGGCGAGTAAACCCACCCTGGGTAGACTGCCGTGAAGACTGGTGGACTAGCAATACGAGTAGGTCCCTAGGATCCAGGGCAGGCTTGGACAGCTCACACTGAAACCTGCCACATCTTCACTGCAATTTTGTTCCACGCTAGCTCAGTGAAAGCTAGTGCGGGTATGCCACAGCGCTGCAGTCAGGCCTCTGTGAGGAGCATGGACACACTCAAAGATTGCTTCATGCCAAGCACGTGGGTTACTTCCCGTCATTCCCCCCGCCCTGGCAAAGGGAGAAGAAATTCCAGAGGATAAAGATAAGGGAGTGGGCGGGGGTTAGAGAGAGGAGGCCAAAGCAGGGAAGGAGGATACCCTCCATTTGCTGGGAGAAAGCAGGGCCTGGGGAACAACAGAACCAAACAAAGAGGAGGGGGCAGGGGAGAGGGTGAGAAATGAAACAACAGGAAGAGAGAGAGAGGGAAAAACAGAATTGGTTTGGAGGGGAAGATACAGTAGAAAAGCTATAGGGAGGGAGATGGAAACAAAGGGAAGGACAAAAAGTGAGGAGGAGGGACAAAGTATTTGGGAGACCAGATCCCAAGGCTGTGCTCACCATGGGGATCTCTGGGCAAGCTCCCTAGGGAGGGAGGGATAGAGTGAGAGATGCAGAGGAGGAGGAGGAAAGATAAGAGAGAAAGAGGGGAGGGAAAGAGAGAAGCACGTAGGGGAATAAGGAGGATGGAGGGAGAAATGAAGTGGTGGACTGAGAGAGACACAGAGAGAGGGAAATCAGCAGAGACACATTTTGACTCCTGCTGTTCAGGACTCTTGATGGATTCAAAACTACTACGATGCAAGTCCCTCTTGCCCCCCAACCTAACAATCGCCCCCCAGTTCCTTAGGGATCTCCCCAGGGCCATCCTTAGGATTTATGGGGCCCTACGCAGTATTATTAAACTGGTGCCCCTATGCCCGATGGCAGCCCGGACTCTCAGCCAGGGGGTGGGAGGGTGCGGGGGGAGGAACGAGGCAGCAAAGGATAGCAAGATGCCCGACCTGCCTCACAGTGGCAGAGAGTCACAGTTCCCCACAGAGACCCCCACACCCTCTCCCTCACACAGAATGGACATGCAGAAGGTACCTAATTAAAAGCACTAAACTTGGGAATAAAAAATGTGAGTCACAGTTTTTTTTATATGCCTTGAAGCTTTTCAGACATTTATTTGCAAAAACTTCATAGTAAGGGCGAGTCAGCTGTCCTGCTGAATACAAAATTAAATATTAGGGAATACCTGATGCAGCTCTTCTCTGTTTTACAGTTTCTTAATCAGTATTTCTAAGCTGATTTCATATTTTAAATGTACTCTTAAACCTTCATAAAGTCATCATTCCAGACTACTATATAGTTAACTCACTGAAACAAAGACATTATTTTAAATTAATCAGTCACAGAGGTTTTGTGTGTTCATAACAATGTGCATTGCTTTTAGAAAAAGGGAACACTAATTTACTTTGCATGATCTCCATAACAAAACACATGTTTATGAAATTTTACCAACTTTAAAAAAATACATTTCCAAAGATTTTAGGCATAACAAAGGATTTTATATCTTAATAAGGTACTGATTTTGCTGGAGGGTTTCTTCAAACTAGTTCATCAGATAGTCAGAAGTAAAGAGAGGGAAACTGTTTGTCCTGCTATCTGGAAGGAAAGGGATGTTGTCTCTTTAAGGGCTCTCTTCAAGATGGGGCGGGGGAGAGAGGGAAAAAGGGAAGGACAGGAAGACTTTGGAAGCAAGGTTTTTTTACTATAATAATTAAAATTAAAACGTGTATTTTAGATAAGGGTGGTGTTTTGAAGGATTTATTTAAAAAACTATATATCTGAAGATCCATGCATTTAAGGCTAAAGATGATTGTGCATCTAAAAGTCTGTGCAAGGATTTTTTAGAGATGTGGTATTATAATCTTCACCAACTCACGAATGAAATATTTTTAAAGAAAATGTTAAACTAACGGACATGTTCTGAGTAAATATTACAGTAACGCACAACTGTTTTTGTCAGTAAATTCAGAAACTGACAGTATATACCTGAGGGTTGGCAAATGCCTGTTAAATGGCTTGAATGGCTCTTTAACGGTTTCAATGTTGTGCTAATAGGTCTGGCAGGCTGGAGGCTTTTTCACTTTTAAGTTACTAGATCTCCTCCCAAGGAAGAGTCACCAGGCTGCAGCAGTCAGCTGTGGGAGCCTGCAGGAAGGGTCAGAACAGGGATAGGAAGAGCGAAAAGGTGGACACTAAGACTCAGTGGTGGCCAAAATTTTTAGGTGACCTACGCAGCCATGTATTCTGCCTATGCTGAAGGATGGTCCTGGATCTCTCACTCCCCCACCCCCTCACCAACCTAACAATCACCCCGCCCCCCAGTTTCTTGGGGATCTCCCACTCCCCACAGTCCCCCCTCACCAATCTAACAATCACCCCCCAGTTCCTTGGGGATCTCCCACTTCCCCCTATCAATCTAGCAATCTCCCCCCAGCCCCTTGGGGATCTCCCACTCCTCACCGCCCCCCACTTCCAGGGTCTCCCTGGCTCAGCGAGTGTTTGTCAGGGGGCTGACCCGCTGCCTTCACTTACTCTGCCTAGCTGCCTGGCTGGTGGGATGCCGTGTGTTGTGTTGTGCAAGCCTCAGGGTTCTCTCTGCCTTAGCAGCTTTCCCCAACTCGTTGGCCAGAGTCCAGTACTGGGCGGGAATGCAGAGAGCCTGTCAGAGGAACTCATTGCCATTCTGGCAGCTCTGCAGGGACAGGAAGTTTGTTTGTGGACATTTGTGAGGGTTCCTCTTTCCTAAGTCTCCCCTTCTGGCCTGTTTCCCAGAGCCAGGGAGGGAAGGGTGGGGTGGTGAGAGGGAGGATCAGTCCACCTCTGTGGATCTGAGTGCCTGTAAGAGAGACAACGTGGACCGGAGACAGAGACTGTGTGCAGGGAGAAAATAATGTGAATTACTTTGTATCTTTGTATCTTCATGAAATATGCATCTGTGGTGCCCACAGCACAGCCTTGGGCACTTGAAGGCCCCTCTGTATCCCCAGTATATCTTTTGTATACAGCATCTTTTGTATACAGCCCTTGATGCCAGCTGGTAGAGGGCACAGGGGAGCATAGGATTTTGCAGGGATCCCCTAGGTTGGCTACCTGCATAATAGCTCACTGAAGGGTGGCCTGTGAAGTCTCTAGCAAGAGCCAGTAGCCTACTGGTCGTCACGGTCATTGTGTAATGTATGTACAGGTAATATTTAAAGAGTCACCTATCAATAATAAAAATGATGTTCTTAAGGTCTTGGAGTTAAAGCTGGTCACCAGGCAGTGACATATCTCAGAGATGTTCCTTTCAGACAGGAGGTAATAGACGCCTGTGTCCCTATCTGGCCATTTGTGTGTTGCGTGCCTCTCAGTGGATGTCTATTTGCAAACTAAGCCAGGTGTGAATTACAAGAGAGGAAATCTATAGGGAGAAACAAGCAGCAGGGGTGGGAGTGGCCTGTTGAAGAATAAAGATAAAGGATTGGCCTGGTATATCTTGGTGTGCAAGAGACACAATGAATTCTTCACCAAAGAGGTGTTCTTCTCATGAAAGGAGAGTCCTAGTCAGCCCAGCTGTAAAACTCTGCAAGGATTTCGAGCGAGCAACATTCTACAAGACATGAGAATATCTTGTGAATTAAGTCTAGGTTCTAGAATGCATGTTATAATTTTGTTTTATATGTAGCCATTTGTTTCCAGTACTTCCTCTTGCTACTGTTGGGATCTCTCTGCTTTGGTAAATAAACTTGTATTTGATTTCACTATAAACAAATTGAAGTGGTGTGAATTGAATAGAATGGTGGTCTGAGGTGGAAAAGGTAAGCTGGGCCATATGGCTTCTTTGGAAGTAGCAGATTGGTGAAATCTGTGAGTGTCTAGAGGGCCAGGGGGTGGGCACTTCAGTGGGATGCTTGGAGGATGCCTGTTGGTAGCCTGTAGAGGGACTGGAAGGCCTGGAAGGCCTGGAGGGGAGTGATTGTGTTGCTTGTGGCTAATGGAGTTGAGGAGCTGACCCCCACCAATCACAGACAAGGCTCCCTCATGCTAAGGGCAGGTGGTAGCAAGATGCTTTCAGCCCTGGGTGACAGGCACATTTCCTTCACACAGCCCTGGCAACATGCCTCAGCCCTGCCTTGGAAGGCATGGCTGCCTCTGGGGGTGAGCAGGACCCCTGCATGCCCTTGTCCTCAGCCTCATCTCCTCATAGCACCGTGGCACCAGCGGCCTATGGATGACAATGGCCAGAATCTCCAGCAGAAGCTGTGGGGTTTTGGGAAAGCTGCTCGGGAACTTTCCTTGGGAAAATGCCCTTTTTGCATAGTCCGGAGTTTTCAGCAGGATGGCTCCCAGGCTGACCGGCCTTGAAGACTCATGTCAGTTTCACTGCCTGAATTTCATCTGAATTGCAGAATATGAAATTGACAAAAGCCATCCCAGAGGGGCTGCCCAACTGTAGTGCTTTGACTCTGTGCTGCCCCAGCTCTCAGTCTCCCCACCTCCTCCCCAGCTCTGGAGCCAAAGAGGCTAAATGCCCTGGCTGGCTCTCTGCTTCTCCAGCTCTCGGAAATGGGGGAATCAGGAAGGTGGAGTGGCTGGGCTCAATCCCTTTCTGGCTGCCAGAGCTAGGGGCCAGGGTGAGTGGCGGGGGTCTTTATCTGTTGCAGCTGGGGGAAGGATTTTGTCAGTTTCACTTTCAGAAATTAACAAGTGTTTTCCAGGTGGGCAGCTGAAAAACTCCAAAGGAATTTTATTTGAGATCTCTCCCTGTGAACAATGGCACATGTTCGTCTTTTCCTTCTCATTTGGAAATTTTTCAAAAATGCGACATTGTCCATGGAAAGGGATTTCCATTTTCCAGCCAGCTATAGGGAATATGTCTGTGTCTAGTTACCTTTCGCTTGGTGTTATGGCCACGATTTGTGACTGTAATGGTCCTTGCGAATTAGATCATCCATCTGGTGTGTGGGGAGCAAGCTATGTTTGGGAAATGGGGCAATCAAGGCTGCTCTGACCCCATCAGCAATGAGTGGCTTTCCCTGTTTGAACAATAGGGTTTTGAATGGACTTATCTCTTCCCAGAGGGGGGGAGAAGAGCGGAGGCTGGAATTCCTTCCTTCTCCCTGCTCCCCAATCTTGGCCCATGTTTTAAAGAGCTGCAATTTTTCTCCAGCTGACCACCTGACATGGCGTCAGGAAAAGTCTGTTTTTAAAGGAGACATGCTCTCTATGGAAGGAGAGCCTGTTCACTGCCAGAAAGACAAGACATTGCTGGAGGCATCCGGACAAGAGGCACCTTGCTGTTCTTCTAGGACACTGGCCAAAGCCGCAAGGACTCTCAGGAGGGATGAGAACTCCAAGGAGGTAAAGGTGGTGAACTGCATTTAGATGTTCATTGTTTTGTCTACGTCTGAATCTCTCCTGTGCTGTCTAAGACTACAGAGTTTGTGTTTAAGAAGTTCCTTTGCAAAGCTTGTATTCCTTGCTTTATCTGCCATGTGTCCTCTAAGAGTTAAACTTCTGAGTGTACATGGGGGCAGAACTCTGGGGACAGCATGCACAAACTACTGATGGGAGGTCTGTGGGGGCTCAGCACTGCTCTCGAGGTGGAGAGCAGTAGGACTGTGGGATCTCACGGGCCAAAAGGGGCACCAGAGAGGACACCTGCATCCCAGGAGTGTGTGTGAGAGCTCAGAGCTAGAGACCCAATCAGGAGGCTGCTCAGAGCGAGCAGGCTTGAAAGCACGGGGAATCCTGACATTGGGTCCAATAGAGCTGATGGGTGATCAGCCACTAGAAGGGAACTCAACCAGGGCTGTTACAGCCCAGAGATGATTTCTTTGCCTCCAGCAAGCCATGGTGGAAATCCCAGAGGGAGGGCCTGACATGGGGAATGGGATAATTCAGTTATCTCCGTCAGGCTAATCCAGTTGTGTCCTGATGAGAGGATTTTCCATGTAATATGATGGATAAGGTGGCTCTGATCTACGGATGTTTCCCTCTTCCTGTCATATGACTGGGCTCATGGTAGACAGGTGAGGATGCTCGTACTATTTCTTTAACTCTGCAGGAGGAAGCCTAGCAAGAGAGTTGAGGCTAGGGAACATAGATGCATTGCAGTGAAGCAATGGGAGGGACAGTGTAGCTGTAGGGATGATATTGCCTCCCTTAGTCTAACACAGTTCCTTGTTCAGTGTTTGAACCAAGCAACTCTTTCCAGGATTCTTTCCCCTCGTCACATGACATGGTGCCAGGTGTCAAACTCACTTTAAAGCAACATAAAGAAGAGGTGGATGAAAATGCAAACCTTCCACCAGACTTTGATGAGTCCCTGGAATGACATGAGTGCAAGGAGCTCTTCCCTGGATTCCAGACCCCATCAAAGAGCAGTGACCCAGAGAAGGTGTGACTGGGGCCCTAGTGGGGGCCAGCTGTGGTCACTCAGTTAGGGTGAGCTGCAAAGAATGGGGCAGCCAAACCCCCAAAAGTTGGTGGATATTTCAGTACTTAACATAAAACAGATTCTTTATTACTTTACTGGTTACTCAGAAGTCCAAACAACACAGTTCCCTTAAAGTGATCCAGCCTCCATCCAGGTACCCATGTCAAATATGATGAAAATTTTTGTCAATCTTATTTCATCATATAAAAGAAAAGGTTCTACCAATCCCAAAAGATCGGACACATTAACTCCCAGGTTAATGAATGTTTCGTACTTACCCCAAATACATACTACAGCCAATTCTTAACTAAACTAAAATTTATTAAAAAACAAAAAAGAGAGAGTATGGTTAAAAGATAAATATACATACAGACACGAGTTCAAATCATTGAAATGCAGATTCACAGCAGAGATGGTGAGCTTTGTAGTTGCAAAGAGTTCCTTTAGAATTCAGTTCACAGATCATAGTCCAATGTCCATATCTCATATTCAGGGCGTACCAGTATACTGGGACCTCAGTCTTATGGCTCAAACTTCCCCTGAGGAAGTCTAAGCAGATCTGAGCTGGCAGAATCAGGATCCAAGGATATTTTATATAAGTTCATGTCTTTTGACAAGTTGGGATTTCTTCGGGGAACAAAAGGTAATTAGGATGATGTTGAAGGAGGTCCATCACCGGTACTTAGCTATATATAAGGCTATTTGCTTTTTCCTCCACCATTCACAGTACATTTCAAAGAGAGATGAATACCGAGATATCCCATGTTTACAATTAATTTAAATGCAAGGATCTTCTTTTGACCTCTGAATTATCAGGATACAGCATAGATAGGGACTCTTGATTACATTGTCAGACCCTACTCATACATATGTAAATACACAAATATTATCTTCCCAGTGTCTTTTGAGGGTTATTTATTTTGCAGGATGTTTAACCCTTTCTAGCCATGCATCACAGAAGGGTAACACTAAGATCAGTTTTAGCGTATGCAATGGGAACTGAAAATCATTTGCCTTTGCCAAGGAAGGAAATCAGAATATGTGTCACATCCTTCTTCAAAAGCGTGACAAGCATTTCATTCTCTAAAAGGAACGCTGTACGCAAATAGACGAGCTTTCACAATAGGGTGCAGAGAAAACATGGAAGCCTTTGGCCAAGCTCTACATGAATAAGCAGAGCATTGTGGCTTTGGTATCCATGATCAAGGACATTGTGCAGCAGAGATTGTCTAGTAGGTGGGGTTTTCAGCAAGGAGCTTTCAGAACAAACATGTATCTGAGCTAGCGCTGGACGAGGCAAATCTAACCAGCACAGCAACCTGAGCTAGTGAAAATTAACTGCCAAAAACTTTGCTATTGCAGTGTTAAGGTTGCCCAGTAGTGCCTTGTGCCCTTCAGGATCATGGAGAGAGATTAAATTTAAACCTCTGAAAACTAAGAAATTAAGAGTTATGATACATGGTATCCTCCCCACACAACCTTAACTCTGCCCTCCTGGAACTTTCAATAGCCACTAGAAATGGCTAAGTCAGGGTGGTGCCACAATAAATGAATGCAGATCACCCAGCAAGAAAATAGCGGAAGCATATGTGAGAAGAAGGAAAGAAAACATTCCCATGGGGAAAAGGGAAGCATCATCTTAAGAGTGCTGAGTTCCCATGGGAAAAAGGGGGTAGGTGAGGCAAAAGCAGACAGAGCAAGTGAGGTCTGCTCACCTACTAGAAACGTGCAAGAAAACCAAGAAACAATGACAATGTAGACATGTTTGTACAACAAAGGAATTAAGGAGATGGTCTCACTTACCTTCCCTTGTTTTTTTTCTCCAGAGATCTGTGTCCAGAGAAGGCATCATGACAGGTATCAGAGGGGTAGCATGTTAGTCTGTACCCACAAAAACAACATGGAGTCCGGTGGCACCTTAAAGACTAACATTTATTTGGGCATAAGCTTTTGTGGGTAAAAAACCCACTTCTTCAGATACATGGAGTGAAAATTACAGATGCGGGCATAAATATATTGGCACATGAAGAGAAGGGAGTTACCTTACAAGTGGAGAATCAGTGATGACAAGGCCAATTCAGTCAGGGTGGATGTGGTCCACTCCCAATAATTGATGAGGAGGTGTCAATACCAAGAGAGGAAAAATTGCTTTTGTAGTTGAGTGAGCCAGCCACTCCCAGTCCTATTCAAGCCAAATTAACGGTGTTAAATTTGCAAATGAATTGTAGCTTTGCAGTTTCTCTTTGAAGTCTGTTTTTGAAGTTTTTTTGTTGAAGTATGGCTACTTTTTAAATCTGTTACTGAAAAGTCCAGGGAGATTAAGTGTTCCCTACTGGCTTTTGTATGTTACCATTCCTGATGTCTGATTTGTGTCCTTTATTCTTACGTAGAGACTGTCCCGTTTGACCAATGTACATGGTAGAGGGGCATTGGCTGACACATGATGAATATATCACATTAGTGGATGTGCAGGTGAGTGAGACCTTGATGGTTGTGTGCAATGTTGTGGGTCTTCTGATGATGTCGCTAGAGTAGATATGGGGACAGAGAAGGCAACAGGGTTTCTTACAGGGATTGGTTCCTGGGTTAGTGTGTGGTGTGGTGTGCAGTTGCTGGTGAGTATTTGCTTCAGGTTGGGGGGCTGTCTATAAGCAAGGACTGCCCTGCCTCTCAAGGTCTGTGAGAGTGAGGGATAATTTTCCAGGATAGGCTGTAGATTGTTGATGTTGTGCTGGAGAGGTTTTGGCTGGGGGCTATACGTGATGGCCAGTGGTGTTCTGTTATTTCTTTGTTGGGCCTGTCCTGTAGTAGGTGATTTCTGGGTACCAGTCTCACTCTGTCAATCTGTTTCCTCACTTCCCCAGGTGGGCATTGTAGTCTTAAGAATGCTTGATAAAGATCTTGTAGGTGTTTGTCTCATGAACAGGCTGGGCTGTTAATCTCAAAATCTGCAGTCCTATTGTTAAATTTAAATTTGATTCAGGGGCAGAAGGGTCTGTGATTTGTAAAGACACTTTTAAGAAGAGCCCTCGCTCTGACTCAGACTGAGAGCAGAGCTCAGTAGCCTAGAGGCACAGATAAATGACCCAATCTTATCAGAGCTTGAGAGAGTAATTTTAGATGGATGGACTATGTAAAAAACTCCAGGTCCTTCCAAACACAAAATCCAATTGGGAATACAGTGATGGAATGTCTGCATCTCGTGAGATTCTGTCCAAAGGACATCATTGTCATGATGCCACATAGTGTGAGATCACAAATACTAAGCATTATCCAGAGTGCTCTTCTGAGTATGGAGAAGTGTAAGAACAAAGCCTGAGAGCCATGTTGCAGCCAGGCAGGAATGCTCCTTTGAAGATAAGATATCCTAATGTGGAATCTGCAGTCAGCTGAGGAAACAAGAACCTCTGTTTGCCTTTGGTTTAAAATTGGAACAGATCTGCTTGAATTAAATGGGAATGATCCTCCATTATTAATGGACAACTACTGAATTAAAAAAAATTGAGATGTTGCACAACACATCAAGTAGCAATGTAATAACAAATACCTGTGAATTGCAGGTAGCTCATCATGTGATTCCAGAAGTATCACAGATACAGGTGACTACAAGTCACAAATTATTTTTATTATAATAGCATGTAGGGGCCCCAGTTGTGGACCAGGACGCTATTGTGCTAGGTGCAGTACAAAACACAACAAATGGTTCCTGCCCAACAGAGCTGACAGTGTGAGTATACGACAAGACAAGAGACAACAGATGTATGGAGACAGATAGGGGAGCACAAGGAAACAATGAGAAAATATTGGTCAGCATGATAGGCATTGATCTCAGCACAACAATCCTCGTTTTCCAGTTCAAAATTACTTGTTTTTTAAATGTAAGCTAACTGGACTGAAAAGAAAAGAAAAGCCGTTAAAATTGCAATGAACTGTTTTAGTTTTTCTGTTTGCAAACCTTTTTTAAGATTACAACTTTTTGTCCTGATTCAAGAAGGGGAAAAATTTCTAACGCTTGAAAAATATTTGCAGAGTGGAAAAACAATTTCCTGCCCAGCTCTCACAAGTAACAACGGCCCACTCAGGCTGACATCTTATGGATGTGAAAGCATGGACTTCAACCTGGTGGCCACCATCTCCACCATCCTGGCTTCCTATGGCTCCATTACTGCTGCTGTGCTAAAGATCTCCCCCCTCAGCTGGGGGTCTGCACCCTGCCGTCTCTACCTGTGCTGCCCACCTGACAGCTGTGGAGTTGCTGTACAGCACCCCAGCCTTCATGTACATGCGCCCCACTTCCAGCTACTCGCTGGGCACCGACAAAGTGGCCTCTGTGTTCTACATGGTGGTGACCGCCATGCTAAAGCCCCGATCTACTGCCTGAAGAACACCTTGCACAGGGCTCTCTTGGGGAAGGAGACCACTTGGCTGGGCAGGCAAAGGCCTTGCTGCAAGGCTTATGTGGGACAATAACCTGGGAAGAGGATGGGACTGCAGTGACCTTGGAGATAATGACAGCAGTCCACTCAGGGGGCTGGAGGCTGCAGGCCTCCTGGGAGACATTCTCTTCCCCTTTATGTCTGTGCCCCACCCTCCGTCTTGACCAGCCTGTTTGTGGTTTGTACGGAGGTCATGCGGTGTAATTGCTCCTCAAGCAGAGTATACATATTCTGAGTAGCCATCTCCGAGCTAGCTTTAACCTAGCTAGATAAACTGCAACAGTGCCTGGTTGGAACCCTGGGTATTAACTCATGAGGCTGCCATGGCTTCACTGCTCCAGTACCCAAGCTAGCTAGGGTAAAGCTAACTCAGGTATGTCTACAGTAACTGGAATCACAGCCCATGGTTGCAGAGGTGCCATACCCTGTGTGTCTGTCTGTTCTCACCCCCCCCGGCCCCACCTCGCTGTCTGTGCCTCTGTGCCTGTTCCAAATGTGTTTCACAGCATACACACAGGCAAATTAGCTAAAAACATAAAATACTCTTGCTGGAAGGTTGCAGTGTAACCACAGGTGCCCCTTCCCTGCCCCTATTCCAACTCCTTCCCCAAATCCCCATCCCAGCCCCGCCTCTTCCCCTGAGTGCACCACATTCTCGTTCCTCCCCTGCCCTCCCAGCATGCCACCAAACAGCTCTTTGGCAGCGGCCAGGAGAAAGTGCTGGGAGGTAGATGGAGGAGTGGGTACGTGGTGCGCTCAGGGGAGGGGGAGGAGGAGGAGGTGGATGAGGGGAGCTTGGCTGCCAGTGATTGCAGAGCACCCACTAATTTTTTAGCGCCTATGAATGTAACATGACTTATTATTTCTTAGTCTCCAGAACTCTAACACACAAGAATCAAAACCAGATAGAAACAAAGCAGGCTGCTCCATAAGGCAGTGATGCATAGGTGGTGCATAAGTCCTCCGTTTGGGTAGGCTTACATGTGAGTGCCAAAAGCTCCCTAGAAGTGTGGGGGGCCACCAGCGCCTGGACCATGGCTCTGTCTCGGAGACCCTGCCCCCACTCTGCCTCTTCCACCGAGGCCTCATTCCATCTCTTCCCACCTCCACTTTGCCCCTCCCCTGAGCCCCCCACCCACCTGCTTCTCTCTGCCTCTTCCCCTAAGGTGCCCCCACTTGCCCACTGCTCGCTCCTCTCCACAGTAGAGAGGAGTGAGTGGCAGGTGGGGGATCCTCAGGGGAAGAGGCCAAGCGAGGGTGGGGCCTCTGGACAGAGCATGGGCAGGGCCATGGTCTGGGAGCTGGTGCCCACCCCACTTCTAGGGAGCTTTGCTTCCGGTGCTCCAAAGGTGGCACCACAGCCGCAGCATTTGCCTTGCTGCATGACCAGCTTTTTTGTTGGGAGGCTTAGCCTCCCCAGGCCTCTTATACCTGCTGCCTATGCAGTGAAGCACAACACACCCACCTTACTCTAGGCTGGCTCTCTGTGGACTGATTCTCATAGGTCCCTACAGAGGCTCCAGGCTTGCAAGCAGGACCAGGAAATCCATTAGGATCTAAAGTGAGAGCTTGTAATTTTTATACAGCTTTAAACACGCTACAAAATCCAAGTTTTCACTCAGAGTTGAAGGCTAGAAGGGACCACCAGATAATTTAATCTTATTTACTGTATATTACATGCTACCAACACCACCAGTCACCCCCCACACCCAACAGCCAGAATTAGACCAAAGGATTACAGCCCCCAAGAGACTATTGTATGTCACATGGGCAGAGAACAGAAAGGAGGACTGAGGTATACCAATGCCCAAGGCCCCTGCAATGGCAGAGAATTGCTTTAGTGAGATATCCCAGATGATCCTCACAAGCACCCTGTGCCCCATAATGCAGAACCCAGTACTGATATGCAGCCACCTCTGGGCTGGATCATGGCAGCTGTTTAACAGCACACTACAACATCACGCAACTGCTTTTAGAAGGCGAAGTGAAGAATAATTTCTTGCACAGAGAGTAGAGTGTAGCTCTAATTGGAGTTTGTCCTGGATACCATCTGGACCAGAACAGGCTTGTTTACATTTGGCTGTGTGCGTCCACTAAGCCTTTGTGAACCACTCAGGTCTAGACAGAGTGACTCTAGCTGTGATTGCAACAAAGCAAAAAAGTTGCTGTGGGTTTCACACCCTGATGCTTGCAAAACGTGCAATGGGAACTGACTGTTAACCTGCATGGGCCAAAGCGGTCAGGGGTGTAACTGTAACAAAGTCAAGCACAACCACATCTTGGCTTTCAGCTTCCTGTCAGCGCTGCAACATGATCCTGTGGCTGGCTTGTGCAGCTTCAAAAGAATATTTAACTGAGTGCTTTGATTCCTTGTGAACCACACGTTGGGGATTGGTCCTGCTTTGAGCAGGGGGTTGGACTAGATGACCTCCGTAGGTCTCTTCCATCGCTAATATTCTATGATTCTATGATTCCCCTGTCCTGTAATGCTTATTAGCCCCTCTCTCATTAACAAACTTTGATGGTTGGAGAGGAACCCTTCTCCTGCCATCGTGTGGGTCCATGGTGAGGGTGTGAATATGGGAATAAGGAGGTTGGGCCAAGCTGATTAGTGGTTTTAGAGTATCCAGCTTGTGATGCCTTAAAGGGGCCTGATCAGAAAGTGCTGAGGATTCACCTTCTGAAAATCAGATGTCTCAAGTTGGGTATCCCAAATCACTACTCATCTTTGAAAATCTTGGCCAAAAAGCTCTGGAGTCAACAGGAGTCCTTCCATCGACTTTAATGGGTTCTGGATCGGACCCTAAGAGCTGTGCCCAAACTAAACACTGCAGTATCTCGTTAAATCCAGGAGGACTGGGCATGGTTCTATCCACTGGCAATTCCAGGAACTACAAGAAGCAGAATCAGTGCAATGTTGGGGTCTTTATACCTTGGCAGCAAGAAGTTGCCATAGGAGAGACCAGAACCCAACCTCCTGCCTCCACATCATTGCCCAGGTTGATGGTAGTGGGGAGCACTAAGGAGGCTAGAGTGAGACCTGGTCTAGATCTTCATACGTCTGTTTCTCGGGGCAGGGGACCACTGGACCCGTACTCTGCTTAGTGCCATGGGGGAGAGCTGATTCGGACTCCCACTGAAACTCACTTCTCAGGACTGTGGTGGAGGGAGGACCACATCTCAGCCAGGGAAGAGAGGAGATGTATTTGCCCCAAGACCTGCTCTAGCAGGATGTTGCACCACTGATGAATACTGGCAGGATGGGGAGAAGAGATGACTTGCATAATCAAGTCTCAGCCTGGACAGAAAGTTACTTCCTCCTTAGCTCCTTGAATCCAATCCCCTTCAGGGATGACTTTTGTGTATTATAGTTTAAATGAATTATTACTCGAAATTCTGTATTAATATCTATTTATCTACTTGTCAAAAATCTATTTGCCAAAAAATATTTCCTGAATCTTTTTTGTTGTCTGTATTATTATTACAGACACATTCATTGGCAGGTAATTGAAACTGGCACGATTATATTGTGTTATTTTGACAAATAAAATATGCAAAATTTTGCAGAATTGTAAAATATTGTGTGCAGAGGTTTTAATTTTTTTGGCACTGAATTTTTAATGATTTGGCACAAGGCCACACGGCAACATGGGAGGGATACCCTCATTGTTTCTGAGACACTTGCTGAGGGCAACCTTCTTGCTAAGAATTGGATCATTTTAGACAGAGATAGGATATAGGGCAGGGGTAGGAACCTATGGCATGGGTGCTGAAGGCAGCACATGAGCTGATTTTCAGTGGCATTCACACTGCCCAGGTCCCGGCCCTGGTCCGGGGGGCTCTGCATTTTAATTTAGTTTTAAATGAAGCGTAAACATTTTAAAAACCTTATTTACTTTACATACAACAATAGTTTAGTTATATATTACAGACTTAGAGAAAGAGACCTTCTAAAAACGTTAAAATGTATTACTGGCATGCGGAACCTTAAATTAGAGTGAATAAATGAAGACTCAGCACAGCACTGCTGAAAGGTTGCCGACCTCTGATATAGGGAGTCCAAATGCTAGAGACTGGGGAGCCAGTTTCTATCCTTTGCTAATCTCAGCAGCACTGAGGGACAGGGGGCTGGAGGAGATAACAATGCAGGTGCTTATTTATATCAGCATAACTTCTCATACACCTCATATTCATGTTGGTATAGGCTACTTCTCTTGGGAGTCTGACCTGCATTCCCATTTCCCACTCATTTCCCATGCCCTTGGTATCTGTCTTCCTGCATCTGCTAATATACACTGTTATGAGCTGGGTGAAACCTTGTGCTGGGTAGAGTTAAAAACCTCATCGAGAGCGGTAGGTGTGAACTCACCCTTCAGTTAACATAACTCTAAGTATAAGCCCCACCTAAGACAAAGGAGTGTATGAAGCCGCTCAGCAGCTTTTGGCTGAGTATTGTTTTGTGCATGTTTGTGTGTGTAAGCAAGAAAGGAATCACACAGAAACTGAGTTCAGACAGGAATAGACTGAGGCCTGGTCTACACTTAAATCTTAGCTTGAACTAACTACATCACTCAGAACTGTGAAAAATTTCATGCCCTACGTACCATAGTTAGGTGTACTGGACCTCCAGTGTAGATGTAGCTAGGCTGGCAGAAGACCTGCCCTCTCAGACAGGTGGATAACCTACATTAACCTGTGGTCCCCAAACTCCTGGGGGTCTGCAGACTACATCTAAGATTTCCAAAGGGGGCAGCAAGTCCATTTGGAAGTTTTTAGGGGCTCACAAATGAAAAAAGGTTGTAAACCACTGGCCTACATTAATGGAAAAACCCCTTCCATCAATGTAGGAAGCATCTACATTATGGTGCTACAGCAGTACAGCTGCAGTGCCAGAACTGTGCTGCTGTAGTGTAGACATGCCCTGAGAGAGAGGCAGACAGCCTGAAGGAGCAGCTGAATGTGTGGTGGCTGACCCTGGCAGACACCAGAAAAGAGGGGGGTTTGGGTCAGGGAGCAGGCTAAAAGAGTGCCCTTGCTGCTGTCAGCAAAAGAAGCTGTTTCCTGCTATTTGCTTCCCTCTGCATTCAGAGACACAACACTTTGAACATTCCCTGTAAAGAAACGAATCTGCATCAGAGAAACACCTGACTAGCACCAATTTCTAGGCCTGGAGGGCTCCAAACTTTGACTAGCCACTTGGCAGAAAAGAGACAATGGCCCCTATCAGCTTATGATGCTTCTGTGCTATGAAGTGCAGGGATCTGTCACGTGCAAGCAAATGACTGACTAAATGAAAGCTATTATCCTCACAGGAGCAGCTAGAGGCACCCAGTGTACTAGGCACAAAACTTACACAGGCACAACAGGTAACAGAGAAGTAAAAGGAAACATTTTTTCACTATTTCTGTTTTATAGAAAGGGAAGTGAGGCACAAAGAAATGATGCAACACACCCAAATCCTGCACTATCTGTGGCAAACCTAGGCAGCGAACCTAGGTCTCCCGAGTCTTTGGCCAGTGTGTTAACCCCAAATCCACCTGTCCTCTCTACAGGCTGCTTGTTCTCTAGGTGTTACAAGCAAAACACACACGTTGGAAGACTCTTTAGAGTGGCAGGCACAGAGCAGTATCCACTGAACTCAGCTCCATGTCCTGCTCCTAGTGACCTAAGGAAATGCAGGGCAGCTCGTGTAGGTCAAGATAGCTCAGACAAACCCAAACGTCCCCTCGCTCCAACACGCAAAGCCCAAGGGAAGCAGAAGCTGCATGCATGGGTTGAGGCCCAGGACTGGACCAGTGCAGGTATGGAGGATGGGCTGTGGGGCAGGACTGAAGGGTAGTGGCAGCTGTGTACAGAGATCCAAGACTGGAGTAGCAGCGGGGCTGCAGGTCAGGACTGAGGGGCATCACCAGAGCTGGGTATGTGGGAAGCCCAGGGCTGAGATAGCAGGGGGGCAGGATCAGGGTCAGGACTGAGGGGCACCAGCAGAGCTGGGTATGTGGGGAGCCCACGGCTGGGATAGCAGGGGGCTGTGGGTCAGGATAGGGTTATTGGCAGAGCTGGGATGGGGCTGTTGGGGGGGTCCCAGAGTTAGAATAGCACAGGGTGTTGAGGGGTAGAAATAAAGTGAATCAGCAGTGTCATCATATGGGGGTTAGGGGCAGGTGTGGATTAGCATGGATACTGCAGGTCAGGAATGGAGTGTGTTGGTGAATGATATTACTGCATGAGCTGGGATAGGAATTCAGACATCATTATTGCAATGAGTTGAGCGTTCTCTCCAGCAGAGTCCTCCCAGATGCCTAACAATGCTACTGGAGACTCATTTCCCAAGTCTGGAAACTTACTATTAAGTAACTTCAGTCATTGCCAGTTGTACCTGCTGTCTCGATCAATGCCCATGGCAGCTAGAATAATAGACTATCAGGGTTGGAAGGGACCTCAGGAGGTCATCTAATCCAACCCCTTGCTCAAAGCAGGACCAATCCCCAGACAGATTTTTGCCCCAAATCCACAAGTGGCCCCCTCAAGGATTGAATTTATAAGCCTGGGTTTAGCAAGCCAATGCTCAAACCACTGAGTTATCCCTCCCCCATTAAAGTAAAGTAAAGCTCATTAGCCTTTAATGCAGTGAGTGCCCCTGGGTCCATTCCCCATGCTGAGCACAAAAGAGAAGAGAACAGCAGCATAATATAAACAAATACATTTCAAAATCTCTGAAATTTTAACTCCGTTGTCACAACTGTTTGATGAAAACAATGTTCTCTGAAAGTTCTCAGCATGAGTCTACGTAAAAGTCTCATACCTCCATTTCAGACCTTAACTGATGTCACTTTCATAGGGTCTTTTCACTGCAGTCAGTTAAAAGGACAGCAATTTTATAAACTCTACTCACTTTTTCTCACCCACTCCAGCAAACTCCCGGGGACCTGGATAATCATACTTGCTGCCTTTTGAGCATTGGACTAAGCTCCCCAGAAGCAGAGCAATGACCAAGAGATTCTCCCAAGCTGTAGCAAGGAAGCAGCAAGTCCCAGTGCTGCTGCATTTTCTAACATTTTTTTTCCTCTTCATTGGCTTGGATCATGGGATTTCTCTGGTCACTCTGCACAGCTCCCATTGGGCTGGGATGCTTAACTGCTGCAGGTTTGACTGCCTTACCTTACACCGAGGGTTGGTGGGAAATTTTCCATTGAAACTGTTTTGAATGGAAAATTAGGGTTTTGACTAAATGAAATTTGTTCACAAAAGTGGCTGTTTTCTATGGAAAAAAACTGATTTTTTTTCTTTGGTTGGAAAAACAAATGCCCTCAGACACCACAATATTTTGGCCTAAAATGGAAATATTGCCATTTAGAAATGTTGCCAAGGTGCCTCATGGGAGCAGATGTCCTGTTGCCGCATGTCTTCTATGGACTGGGCTCCCTGGTTGGAGTATATCCCCCATGATGCACCAGGACCAGAGACTCCCATGATGCAGTGCCTCCCCTCATGATGAGTGGGGACCATGGTGCAACATGGGAGATGTAGACCAATCAGGAGACCTGGCCTATGGAGGAGAATGGGAGCATTAGGTGTCTGAACCACAACTCCCCAGTGCACAGGGGCAACATTTCCAAATTGAACGTTTTGACTTTTCAGCTGTTTTATTTTTCTGTTTTCAGACAAAATGTGTTGGTATTCAAATTTCGGCTGAAAATTAAAATTATCTTTGGGGGAAACGCCCCCCCCCCCTTATTTTACCAGCTGTACTTGCTCCTGGGCCTGACAAGGACTTGCAGCCTTGTAGAAGCTAGTTCTGGCCCCACAGGATATCTGAGAAGGTGGCCTGCAGGCACCTGGCCTGGTTGTTAGCAAGAGAGCTCTAAACCTACATATATATATATATGTAAAAAGCTAATAGATAAAGTGCTAATAATAAGTTGCTGGTTGGCTTCATCATTGGTCTTTTGTTTTTAACCACCTGAGAAGTAGGATCATGCCCTCCTACCCCTTGGTGTAGCTTGTGGATTCTAGAATATGGCTCATTAATTAAAAAAGAGAGTTTAATTAAGAAAACAATTGTGAGGAAGTTTTATTTAATGTGTCCTTCCTCCAGGAAAAAATAGTCCCTAATAAGGGGAAGGGTGGAATGGAAAGAGAGGAGAGATTTTTCAATAGGAAACAGGAGCTGAAAGTGGCACCTGGGCCACCAAAGCTCAGGAGACACAAGACAAGAGAGCAATTTAAACTGTCCTCTTCCTCCCACTCCAGACCTCTCCCACCTGCCTCTCCTCCCCTCTCTCCTCACTTGCCCTTTCCCGTTTTTCCAAATGCTTCAGGCAGCAGCTCCCAGTTCAGGATTCTAAAGTAAAATTCAGCTTGAGCAGTGCCGGGTGATTTTGTCATCACAACAGCCGGGCTGGGTGGGAAAAGCTGCTCCAGCTGTGGGACTTCAAAGGGAAATCATTCAGAGTCGAATTAACTTTTGTGGGCCCAGTGCCAAACCTATTTGTGAGCCCCCAATGTAGGCATTATGGGACCCTTCCAAGTTTGGGCCTGGTGTGCCACTGCTATAGTATACCTGGTACTGCTGGGATGGAGAAAAACCTTTATTCACAAACAAAATAAGATATTTATAATAATAGGAGATATACCTATCTCCTAGAACTGGAAGGGACCTTGAAAGGTCATTGAGTCCAGCCACCTGCCTTCACTAGCAGGACCAACTACTGATTTTTGCCCAGATCCCTAAGTGGCCCCCTCAAGGACTGAACTCACAACCCTGGGCTTAAACAGGCCAATACTCAAGCCCTCCAGAACAAACTGGGCTAGCATTAATATATGCAGAAGACTCTTGAATGCGGTTTATTTGTGTGAGGGGGGTTGTTTGTTAGTTTTGTTTAAACACTCAGAGGGCCCTGAACACAAGTGCTTACCTAGCACATTTATGAGCCATATTAAGCCAGGATGGAGCAGTCAGTGGAGTTGCACCTGCAGTTCCCCACCACCCAGAGCTGTGTTTCATAAATACATTTTTTGAAAACTGGATTTTCTACTTTGGTACAATAATGTTTACAAAACTTTTTTAAAAATTAGTTTCTTTAGCCTATTTCTCCCTTTGCCTCACCACCCCTCATGACTTCAAATGGGGAGGAGTACAGGGACGAAAATTGCTGGTGCCCATCTTTTACAAGGCTAAAGGGCCACTGAGACACAAACACACTTTACCAACAAGGCTACCACAATCCAGCCTCAAGCCCCTACCCCAACCTTCACATCTGGGCTCTCCTCCTATCCATCCTATGGTCTGCACCCCACACAACTAACTTCCACTTTCATACAAAGGCTCTTCTCAATCTCCCTGCTACTGCCCCCCCTACTTTCGCCTCCGCCAACAGAGCCAATCCCCCACCTTCAAGTCAGACTCTCCCTTTCCTCCTTCTGCACCCCCACCCTGCTTCTCCTCCACCCCCCCTGCCCCGAGTCACTGACAGCTCCCACATCACACCCGGACTCGCCCCACAATGCCCCTCCCCCCCAAAAAGCACTGCGCCTCCCTCCCCGGCATGTGGGGGAAGTTTCTGGGCATTCCCCCTCGCAGGGGATGGGGCAGCCAGCCCCGCTGACATCGCCGCCCAACCCCGGTGCTACAGACAACCAGCCTCCCCTGCGTCCACTCACTGGCAGGGGACACACACTGCAGAGGCGCTGAGGTTATAATGTGCCCCTTGGCTCTGCTCCAGACCCCTTCCCCACTTTACCCCTCCTATAAAGGCCCCTGTCAAGGTTCCTCCCCCACGCTGAACTTTAGGGCACAGATGTGGGGACCTGCATGGACGCTTCTAAGCTTAATTACTAGCTTAGATCTGGTAACACTGCCATCATCCAGAAATTCAGTGTCTGGAACACGTTCTGTCCCCACAAAACCTTTCCCTCCCTGGGCAAAGCATTCAGACAAAGCATTAAGAACATTCCCACTTTGTCCCACTCTCCCACCAGACAGACCAGGCCTGACCAGAACATCTCCCACCTTCCCTCCCACCAGAGAGACAGGGACTGGCCAGGATCTCTCCCCCATTCCTTCCACTAGAGAGACCAGAACTGGCTGGGACATCTGTACCCTTCCTTCCCACCAGAGAGACCAGAACCATCTGGGATGTCTCCCCTTCCCTCCCACCAGAGAGACTGGCACTATGAATGTGTAGTAGAGTCTAGGGCCAAGAGGAGGGGGGATGCCTTGCTCCACTTCATTGTGCCCTTGGCAAGAGCCACTAACCCCAGGGAGGCGAGGGACTGGGTGATGGGCTGGTGATGCATCCCAGCCCAACACCCTTTTGAAGAAACAGCACCCAACTCCAATATCCCCTGAAGGGTGGGAAGTTTAATAGAGTCACAAATAAACGATACAGACATTGCTATGGACAGTACAGATGAGCCAGTATCTCCACGGGATCTCATCTCCCCCTGCAGAGCAAGGCTGGGGGCACACAGGGCATCCCTCATGCCCCAGACTCTCCTAGACCCAGCCCCACTGAGCAGAGGCTACTGTCAGGCTTCCTGCAGTGCATCTATAATCCAGCACAGGCATCGACCCACCCCTGAGGACAGCTCTCGCCTGTGTCCTGGTGTATGTTGCACAGTGCGCAGCACCCCCCAGGAACAAGTGATGGATTTGCAGGCAGCACTCTTGTCTTCAGCCTGCCTCAGGCACACTATCCCACCATCTGTCAACTGCTCTGGGGGTGGCTGAGTCTTCTGCTGCCAGGTGCTCTCTCATCAGGGTTCAGCTTCATAAGCCAGGGAAGGGGCTAGGCCTGGCCACCCACACAACAGTGGGCACAGATACCCCATCTATAGCTGCATCATGTGAGGGGACCAAAGCTCCTTCTTGACCAAACAGGTAAAGGCTAGATCTCTGGAATGCTCCGGCACCATGTGCCTGGCAGGTGCGTCCCATGTTGTGTCCGTGAACCCCACTCTGAGGTTGATCAAAGGCTATATAACAAGGGAGCAGTATCCTTTCCAGCTGCCATATTCCTGTGCCCTTTGTGCTAGGCAGACCATGGGAATAGGAGTGCCAGAAAAGGCCCCTACACCAGGGGTAATCAATAGGCGCGCCATGGGCCAAATCTGGATCACCAGATGCTTTTAAACAGACCCTGAAATCTTTCTACTAACTTATTATCATTATAATTGTTATTACTTTTTAAAATTTTCTCTGGTGTGTGGACCTTGACTATACCTGGATCAAAAAATTTGGACCTTGACAAAAAATAATTGACTACCCCTGCCCTACACAGCTTGCAAAGGCCATCTGCTCAAAGCCAGCCAGTATTTTGGGGCCCTTAGTAATCACCACCACCCCTGGGGAAACCACAAGAATAATCACCTCCCAAACCTCCATCACCACAACACTGACGGCTGGTTATCACCAACAAACTGATCAGCCACTGACCTGCAGCAGTCTGGGGTGGCCAGATTCCATATGACAATGGCAACCCATTTCTGGACTGGTATGGCCTCCCTGCGTCCTTGGACTCAAAGGTCGGGCAAGCTCCTCATGTGGCTCCTGTTTGCTGACTTGATGGGCTAAAAACACTTCTACACGTGGGCTGAGGACAGACAAGTTCTCCCACAATACGTGACAAAACAGTTCAGAGACAGGCTTGGTTTAAAATTTGCTGGTTATGGGGAATCTGCCACAATTGTTGGCTGTTAAAAATGGTACCTTATTTCCAGTCTGAATTTGTTGGCTTCGTATTCCAAAGATTGGATCTTATTAGACTTTTGCCAGCTAGATTAAAGAGCCCATTATCAAATTTCTGCTTTGAACTAGGTACTTCGAAACTACGATCAAGTTACCCCTTAACCTTCTCTTTGCTAAGCTAAACAGATAGAACTTCTTAAATCTCAATGTAAGACAGGTTTTCCAATCCTTTCATCATTCTGGCAGCTCTTCTCTGAATCTCTCCACTGTTTCTACATGATCATCCTCTTGAACTATGGGCACCAGAACCGGACACAGGATTCCAGCAGCAGTCACACCAGTGCCAAACACAGAGGTGAAATAACATCTCTGCTCCTTCTCGAGATTCCCCTGTTTATACATCCAAAGATCATATTAGCCCTTTTGGCACAGTGTCACATTGGCAGCTCACATTCAGCTGATTGTCCAAAATGATCTCCTAGTCTTTTTCAGAGTTGCTGCTTCCCAGGATAGAGTCCCCCATCCAGTAAGTGTGGTCTGCAGTCTTTGTTCCTTGATGTATGTCACAGAGTGTGGGGGAGTCAGGGCACTGCTCCCTCACTTCCTGCGATTAACCATGACTCTCAGTCATTCAGTAAAACAGTCCCAAACAGAATTTGTAGGTACAGCCAGGACCCCTCAGTCAAGTCCTTCTGGGGGTGTCATGGAGTGTAGGGGAGTCTGGGCCCTGTAATCCCCACTTCCTGTGATTCACTGTGACTCTCAGCCAGCCAGTAAAACAGAAGGTTTATCAGACAACAGGAACACAGTCCCAAGCAGGGCTTGTAGGTACAACAGGACCCCTCAGTCAGGTCCCTCTGGGGGCAAGGATCTTAGACCCCAGACTTGGGATTCCCTGCCTCTTCCCGGCCAGCCCAAAACTGAAACTGAAAACCTCTCCAGCAGGCTCTCTTCCTTTGTCCAGCTTCCCCAGGCCAAGGTGTTACTCTCCTCACCCACCTTCCTGGCTCAGGTTACAGACTCAGGTCCTGTGCCTCACCTAAAGTCATCCCCTGCTCTCTCATCCCCCATGCAGACTGTCCCTACTGCATCACATCTCTCCCCCCTTTGAGACTGAACTGAGCAGGGTCACTTTGACCAGTGACCCGGGGAAGTTCAGGGGTCCCCCTCCAGGACAACGCATCTGCTATCATATTGGCACTTCCCCTCACATGGACCACGTCCATGTCATAGTCTTGCAGGAGCTGGCTCCACCTCAGGACCTTGGCATTGGCTTCTTTCATCTGGTGCAGCCTGGTCGGGGGAGAGTGGTCAGTGTACATGGTGAAGTGTCGCCCAAAGAGATATGGCTCTAGTTTCTTAAAAGCCCACACCATGGCCAGACATTCCTTCTCAATGGCCACTTAGTTCTGCTGCCGGGGTAGCAACTTCTTGCTCAGGTGCACGATGGGGTGTCTCTCCCCGTTTTCATCCTCCTGCAATACTACCGCCCCCAGTCCCGTGTCTGAGGCATTGGTGAACACCATAAAGGGCTTGTCAAAGTCTGGGTTTGCCAGAACTCGGCCACTGACCAGAGCCTCCTTCAGCACCTGGAGAGCCTCCTGGCACTCCTCAGTCCAGACCATCTTGTCTGGCTTCCCCTTCTTGCACAGCTCAGTGATGGAGGTGATTTTGCACTAAAATGGGGCATGAACCTTCGATAGTACCCCGTCATCCCAGTAAAGGCTTGGACCTGCTTTTTACTTTGGGGAGTGGACCGGTCTCTGATCACCTCCACTTTGGCTGCTTCCGGTTTTAGGCAGCCACACCACCCGGTGGCCCAGGTAAGATATTTCAGCCATCTCCATCTTGCACTTCTCAGCCTTTATGGTTAACCCAGCCTCCCGGAGTCGGTCCAGCACTTGTTTAACCTGGGACACGTGGTCATCCCAAGTCTGGCTGAAGATACGGATGTCGTCAATATATGCCACAGCAAAACTCTCCATCCCCCTCAGTAGCTGATCCACCAGGTGCTGGAAGGTGGCAGGTGCTCCCTTGAGGCCGAAAGGCAGGGTCAGAAACTCGTAGAGCCCCAGAGGGGTGATAAAGGCCGATTTCAGCCTGGCTTCTGCATCCAGCGGCACTTGCCAGTAGTCCTTGGTAAGATCCACGGTGGTGAGGTACTGAGTGCCTCCCAGCTTGTCTAGGAGCTCGTCAGGCTTGGGCATGGGGTAGGCATCAGATACGGTGATGGCATTGAGCTTTCAATAGTCCACATAGAACCGAATCGACCCATCCCTTTTTGGGGACCAGCATCACTGGCGAGGCCCAACGGCTGGAAGATGGCTGGATCACTCCAAAGCCAGCACATCCCTGACGGCTCTTTCCAGGTATACGGTTTTCCCTGTGTCTCAGAAAAGGGAGCATCTTATAGGAGGATGTGACCCGGTCTCCACCTGGTAGACCGTCAGATTAGTGCGTCCACGCTGGTTGGAAAACAGTTGTCTGTACAGATGCAGCACCTCTCTGATCTCAGCTTGCTGGGCAGAAGTTAGCAAATCAGAGAGGGGAATTGCTTCCAGGGGGGAACCAGCTTTTGTCCCAGGGAAGAGATCTACTAAAGGGTCATCTCTCTGCTCCTCCCAATGTCCACACACGGCCAACACCACATTCCCCCTGTCATAATATGGCTTCATCATATTGACATGGTACACCCGGCGGTGGTGTGCCTGGTTAGACAGCTCCACCACATAGTTCACCTCATTTAGCTGCTTGACAACCTTAAAGGACCTTCCCAGGCAGCCTGTAGTTTGTTTTTCCTCACGGGGATGAGAACCATCACCTGATCCCCAGTGGCGTAGGAGCAGGCCTGTGCCGTGCGGTCATACGAGGCTTTCTGCTTCCTCTGGGCTTGGGCCAGATTCTCCCTAGCCAGGCCCATGAGCTCAGCAAGTCTTTCCCGGAAGGTCAGGACATACTCCACCACTGACTCTCCATCAGGAGTGGCCTTCCCCTCCCATTCATCTCTCATCAGGTTTAGGGGGCCCCCTCACCCACCTGCCATATAACAGTTCAAAAGGTGAAAACCCAGTAGACTCCTGGGGTACTTCCCTGTACGCGAACAGCAGGTGAGGTAAATACTTGTCCCAGTCCTATGAGTGCTGGTTCATAAAGGTTTTTAGCATCATCTTTAGCGTCCCATTGAACCTCTCCACCAGCCCATTGGACTGGGGTGATATGCTGAGGCCCAGGTGTGCCGGACCCCACACTTCTCCAACAAGCACCGGAGCAGAGCCGACATGAAGTTGGACTCTTGGTCTGTCAAGACTTCCTTGGGGAACCCTACTCGGCTGAAAATGGTCAGCAGCACGTCCGCCACAGTGTCTGCTTCAATGGAAGCTAAGGGCACTGCCTCAGGGTAGCGGGTGGCGAAATCCACCACCACCAAAATGTATTTCTTCCCCAACCGGGTCGTCTTACTGAGAGGTCCCACTATGTCCATAGCCACCTTCTGGAAAAGTTCCTCTATGATGGACAAAGGTGTCAAAGCTGCTTTCCCCTGTCCTGGGCCTTCCCCACCCTCTGACAGGGGTCACAGGAGCAGCAATACTGTTTGACCATAGTAAAGACCCCAGGCCAGTAAAAGTTCTGTAGCAGCCTCTGCCTGGTGCACTGGATTCCCTGGTGCCCTGCGAGAGGGATGTCATGGGCCAGGTACAGTAGCCTGCTACAATACTTCTGGGGGACCACCAGCTGCCTCCTGGTCCCCCAAGACTCCATTTCTCCTGGGGGAGCCCATTCTCGGTACAGGAATCCCTTCTCCCACAAAAGCCTCTCCTGGCAACCTCTCCCCATGGTCTGTACTCCACTGAGGTTGTCAGGTCCCTTAGCTTCTGCAAAGAGAGATCTTTCTGCAACTCAGCCTGAAACTCAGCAGCTGGAGAAGGGATTGGCTCCCTCTCGCCTGCGGGCTCTAAAGTCTCAGCCACCCTGAGCCATGTCCCTGGGCACCCCCTCCCCATTGGGGTGGGGTTCTGCACCTTGGGCAAGGTACTCCCCTTGCCAGCTCTGGCTACGGGTCACGACCAGGGCACCTGGGGGTTGCCTGGCCAGTCCTCTAGGTCCCCCCACCATCAACACCTCAGTGGGCAAATGGTGCACCCCTGCATGCTTGGGGCCCTCCTTGACTCCCCATTTCAGATGTATCCTTGCCACAGGAACCTTGAATGGGGTTCCACTCACCCCTGTCAGGGTCAGGTAGGTGCTGGACATCACCCGATCTGGAGCCACCACCTCAGGCTGGGCCAGCGTCACCTCCAAGTCCTTATCCCAGTGTCCACTGACTTTCCTCCCATCCACCTCCAGGGGAACAAGGCACTCGCTCCAGAGGGACAGCCCTGCACCCATCCTATAAATGGAGAATCTGAAATCCGGAGCATCCAGCCCTCCAGAGGAGCTGGTCTGGGAAACTCCTCCCTCCTGAGCATTTGATAAGCTGTCAGCCCCCCTTGCCTGGGAAGCCTTCCCCTCCTCCGGCTTGGTCCCTGCCCAGTTAACCCTGTGTGGGTTTGGTCTGCTCAGTCTGTCCTCGAGCCGGTTGGTTGGTCCTGATGCTAGATGCTCCTCTTGGGAGGGAGTTCTCCATATTCCCCCTTTGGGAGGTCCCATAGTTACTCTCTCTCTGCATCATGGTGGGCCTGTTCCTTTGGGACTCCTCCCTGCCACCCCTTGACCGGCTCTTCACGAACTCGTCAGCCAGCTGCCCTGTGCATTGCAGGTTCTCTGGCTTTTTGTCCTCCCACCATAGCCTCAGGTTGGATGATCATAGAGTTGCTCCAGTACAATTAGGTCAAGCAGGTCCTCCTTCATCTGGGCCCCATCTGCCCACTTGTGGGCATATCCCTGCATTCGGATGGCCAGTTATAGATATGTGTCCTCAGGGGCTGACTCTGGAACCTTTCTCAGTACATCTCAGGAGTCAGCCCAAACTCGTGTAGCAGGGCCTTTTTGAATAGTTCGTAGTCCTCTGCCTCTGCCCCTTCCATTCGCCTGTACATCTCCATGGCTTTGGGGTCCAACAAGGGGATGAGAAACCTGTGCAGCTCACAGGCATTCTCAAAGGCATTCAGGAAGTCATCTATGTTCTCTCTCTCCTTACACTGGGCCAGGAAGCACTTGTCAAAGCTCCATGCAGTCCCGGGGCTCCCCTCACTCACCGCAGCCGGGGCCTCACTATTCCTCAGCCTCGCCGACTCCAGCTCATACTGATGCTGCTTTTCATGACCCTCTAGCTCTCTCAGTTTTAGCTTCCTCTTCCATTCCAGCTACCTCAGCTCCAGGGATGGGGAGCTCCACCAGGAGGATCCCCTGCTGGCCGCAGGTGTCACAGTGTCCTCAGTATTCACTGAGCTCCTCCCAGCCCCTACCCTAGGCATAGGAACAAGGGGTCTCAGGATGCCCTTGGTAGCAGTCTGACACTTCTCAGTTGGGACAGACACTGATGGCCATCTTGTATTGGCTGGGCTGCTGCCCTCAGGGATAGGGATCAGTTCATCTGAGTGATCTCCCTCCTCCAGCTTAGCAATCAGATGGTCTTTGGTGAGCTTCCCAATGCACAGCACCCTCTGCCTGCACAGCTCGACTAGGTTGCTCTTAAGGCACTTGTTCTACATCTTCCTGCTGGCCACTTGCAGGCCTGTGTGCTTGAAGCCCCCCATGGTTTCCAGGAGGAACCCCTACTGTGCTAGCCCTTCTCCAGGTCCCCACCTCTCTCCCAGGGTCAAACCGCAGACTCCTCCACCCCTGAGCCTACTTGCTGCAGTCCCCAGGGGGACCCCATTATTGCAACAGTCCTTCTTGTTGGTCACACACTTCCAGAGGTTAAGCATAGTTCCTCTGCCCCCCGAAACTACTTATCTTTGAATCTTCAGCACACCTGGTCCCCGTCAATCCCCCTTCATTTTACTGCTCCCCAGTCACTTACTGCAGGAAATGCCATCTATGGGGTGCAGTAGATCCCACAACTACCACCAGTTGTGACAGAGTGTGGGGGAGTTAGGGCCCTACACCCCCACTTCCTGCAATTCACCGTAACTGTCAGCCAGCCAGTAAAACTGAAGGTTTATTGGATGACAAGAACATGGTCCCAAATAGAACTTATAGGTACAACCAGGACCCCTCAGTCAAGTCCTTCTGGAGGGCAGGGAGCTTAGACCCCAGCCCTGGGGTTCGGGCTGTTTCCCCAGTCACTAAACTGAAACTCCCTCCAGCTGTCTCACCCAGTCTCCCACCCCGGCTCCTTCTCCAGCCTTTGTCCAGTTTCCCAGGCCAAAGGTGTCACCTGGCCCCAACCCTCCTTCTGGGTTCAGGTTACATGTGCAGATATTATCCCTCAAATGAAGTCACACCCTGGTATCCCATCACTAGTGAAGACAGTCCCAACAAAACTCCCCCGCAACACTCCCCAGTCAATCCACCCTACTCCCTACTCTATCACAATGTACATTTACATTTGGCCATATTAAAACACACTTTGTTTGCTTGCACCCCGTTTACCAAGTGATTGAGTAACTGTAACAGTATCAGTGACCTGTCTTCTTCATTATTTACCATTCCTCCAAGGTTTGTATCGTCTGCAAACTTAAGCAGTGATGATTTTTTGCTGTCTTCCAAGTCATCGATAAAAATGTTAAACAATGTAGGGCCAAGCCCCAATCCCCGTGGGACACCACTGGAAACACACTCATCAATAAGGATTCCCTATTTACAGTTACCTTTTGAGACCTGTCACCCAGCCAGTTTTTAATCCATTTAACGGGTGCCACCACGTTAATTTTGTACTGTTCTAGTTTCTTCATCAAAATGTTGTGTGTTAACAAGTCAAATGCATCACAAAATTCTAAGTATGCTACATCAACCCTATTACCTTTATCAACCAAACTTGTAATCACATCAAAAAAAGATATCAAGTTAGTTAGAGCAGATCTCTTTTCTATAAACCCATGTTATTGGTATTAATTCTATTACCCTCCTTTAATTCTTTATTGATTGAGTGAGTTGGATATCTACCATTCCATTATTTTGCCTGGGATCAATGCCAGTCTTATAGGCCTACAATTACCCAGGGAGTCCTATTTACCCTTTTAAAATACTGGCACAACATTAGCTTTCTTCCAGTCCTCTGGAACTTCCCCAGTGTACTAAGACATATTGAAAATCAGCATTAATGGATGGGCAAGCTCCTCGGCCAACTCTTTTAAAACCCCTAGATGGAAGTTATCTGGATCTGATGCTTTAAAAGTAGCTGCTGTTAATATCCTTCTTATTCACTATTGGAATAGAAAGCATTTCTCACCATCATATAACATGAATAAATTATCTTGCATTTTCCCAAATGGAAAACAAAAATATTTGTTGAACACTTTGGTCTTTTCTACGTTGCTTTTGTCATCTCCACCATTTCCACTTAGTAATGGACAAATACAATTGTTAGGTTTCCTTTTGTTCTGAATATTCTTAAAATGTGTTTTTGTTGCCTTTAACACAGCTGGCCATACATAAGTTCCTTGTGTCCTTTTTTCAGAGTGGTAGCCGTGTTAGTCTATATCAGCAAAAAAAGACGAGGAGTCCTTGTGACACCTTAGAGACTAACAAATTTATTTGAGCATAAGCTTTCGTGGGCTAAAACCCACTTCATCAGATGCACACAGTGGAAAATACTGTAGGAAGAGATATATATACACTGAGAACATGAAAAAATGGGTGTTGCCATACCCACTATAATGAGAGGGATCAGTTAAGGTGAGCTATTATCAGCAGGAGAAAAAAAACCTTTTGTAGTGATAATCAGGATGGTCCATTTCCAATAGCTGACAAGAAGGTGTGAGTAACAGTAGGGGGAGAAATAAGCATGGGGAAATAGTTTTACTTTGTGTAATGACCCATCCACTCTCAGTCTTTATTCAAGCCTAATTTAATGGTGTCAAGTTTGCCAATTCATTCCAATTCAGCAGTTTCTCGTTGGAGTGTGTTCTGATGTCATTGATGACATCTTCATCTTCTGGACCCATGGAAAATAAGCCCTTGAGGAATTCCACCATGATTTCAACAATTTCCATCCCACACCATCAACCTCAAGCCTGGTCAGTACACACAAGATCCACCTTCCTGACAACTACAGTGCTAATAAGCGATAGGTCTGTAAACATCACCCCTAATAAACCGATCCTTATGACACTAACCTTACCTACATGCATCCAGCTTTCATCCAGACCACACCACGCGATCATTGTCTACAAGTCAGTCTAAGATACAACCCATTTGGACTCCCAAAGCCTCAGACAGAGACAAAACCTACAGATCTCTATCAGGGCAGGTCTTCATACTAGCAATACGCCACCTGTCTGAAGTGGAAACAGATTGATAGAGCCAGAAGAGTATCCAGGAAGGCCACCTACTACCAGGACAGGCCCAACAAAGAAAATAACAGAAACGCCACTAGCTCACCTTCAGCCCCCACTAAACTCCCAGCGCATATCAAGGATTACAACACTAGCTGAGATGATCCCTCACTCTCTCAGGTCTTGGGAGCAGACCAGCCGCTTCATACAGAGCAGCCCCTCAACCTGAAGCAAACATTCCCCACAACACACAACAAAACACTAACCCGGGACCTATCCTTGCACGAAGTCGTTGCCAATCATCACTATCTTTCAGGGGTACACCATCATAGACGAATCACATCAGTATCACTATCAAAGGCCTCCATTCACCTGCATCATCTACAATTGATAATATGCCATCTTGTGCCAGCATGACCCTCTGCCATGTACATTGGCCAAAAAGACTGTTCTCTACTAAAAGAATAAATGGACACAATCAGACATCGAATTTATACATTTAAAAAAGTTTGGGAACACTCAATCTCCCCATCACTGATACAGACGCTAAAGTTCGCAATTATTATACAGAAAAAAAAACTTTCAAAACCAGACTCCCAACAAGAAACTGGCAGAACTGGAATAATTGCAAACTGGACACCATTAAATTAGTGCTTGAACTTAAAGACTGGGAGTGGATGGGTCATTACACAAAAGTAAAAACTATTTCTCCATTTGCTAATTTTCCCCCTAAGTGTTACGTACATACTTTTTGTGAACCGTTGGAAATGAGCATCATGGAGTATCACAAAGTGTTTTTTTTTCCTCCTGCTGATAATAGCTCACTAACTGATCACTCTTGATTTAGTGAAGATATGGAACCCCTTTTTTTTTTCATGTTCTCTGTGTATATATCTCTCTTCCCTGTGTGCATCTGATAAAGTGGGTTTTCATCCATGAAAGTTTATGCTCAAATAAATTTGTTAGTCTCTAAGGTGCCACAGGGACGCCTTGTGTCCTTTTGCTTCCCTTAGCAATTTTCTACAAGTCCTAGCATCTAATTTATATTTTCACTCAGATGTTATGTATTGAATTTTTTATAGCTGCTTTCACTTTTCCTCTAAGACAGGTTGTTGGTTTTTGTTGTTCTGCAGAGCTCACACTGCTTTCCCAGGGTCCCAACATTTCATTTCACATGTCGATGGGTTCGGAGGCGCTTTATCCCATCCCTCAGCTGTGTCGATGCTGCTCAGGATCTCTGGTTCCTCAAGGCCCTGGGAAGCTAGGAGAAAGGGCTTCTCTCCTCGCTCCAGGCAGGAGATGATGTCAACAGTTAAGGTCCCAACCTGCCAAATGTCGCAGCATTCATTGTTCCATTGTTTTAACCCCAGCCACCCTTCCTGTGCTCACAAGGACATGGGATCTCCATAGCTGAGGAAACACCACAAAAGTTTTCTGGGGAGGAAAAGTGTCTGTGAGGGGAGACCATGTGCCCCTGTTAAGACACCAGCACCTCTATTAAATGCCAATCTCCAACTCATAGGGCTAAATCCAATCCCTGCACTGCCACTACTGTCCCTCCCTCCCCGGAGGGGCAAGTTATGACTGCGGGGGAGGGGGGAGCACAAGCTAAAGGGGAGGACATATGACCACCCTTCATGTCTCCCCTGCCAAGTGACACTCCCTGCTCCGCCTGGGGCTGCCACATTCTCCCCACCTCACATTTGACCCACTTTTGACCCACTCTCCCTGGCAGCCGGGCAGGGAGCAGGACAGAGCTGCTTCTGCCTGAGACAGCCTGGCTGGGAGACTGTCAGAGCTTGGCTCCTGGGGGAGGGAGTGGGGCTCCAACTTTCTGGACCCCTGTCCCTGCAGTAGGGCCCAGATGGGGGATGGCCCCCTGTCACCCCAGTTGCCAGGGAGGGGGTGAACAAGCCAGAGTCCCCTCCCCTTCAACATGTTTCCGGTTTGCTCGGCCCCTATCCTCAGCAGCTGGGGTGGCAGAAGGCTGTCCCCTGCCTGGGTCCTGCTGTGGGAACAGGGGCCAAGTGAGCTGAAGTTTCCTCTCCCCTCAGCCAAGCCCAGGCAGGGAGCAGGCCACCGCTGCCTCCCAGCCAGGATCTCTCAGGTAGATGTGGCTCTGTCCTACTCCCCTCTTGGCTGCCAGGGAGAGCAGCCAATGGTAGGACGGGGGAGGCACAGGGAGAGAAGGTAGAGCCCCTCTACCTCCCCACCCCTGGCAGGCCAATCTGGGAGTGCCCTTGACTCCCCCCATGTCCTTCCCTCTACATATCGCCTCTAGATGGGATAGAGGAGGTAGATTGGAAATGTCTATTCCCTGTCCCCTAAGACAAAAACAGGGAGCTGTCTCACAGCGCCTCTATGAGGTAACACGCAGCCCTGCAGGTGAACTGCCCTCAGCTCCCTCCTCTGGCTCTTGTAGGAATTAACACCTCAGCCAGCATACTTAAAATACAATCCCGCTCCTTTGTGGGGCCTCATTTATTAAGTCTCTTACAAACCTGTCGATCAAGCTGTCCCTTCATCCGTCAAGTCCAACCCTTGTTCCCTTTGATCTGGGGTCCCACAGGCTGCCTTTTGGGCCTCTGTGATACTTGGACTAGATTTCCCTTCCTTACTTAGGCATAGGCGGCCGGTTTGTATAATTTTTGGTGATGCCCAAAATGGTGATGCCTCCCGGCTCCCGCTCTGTACGCCAGTATAAAATGAAGCTACAACACGTTGGCACCACAAGATTACAAGGGTCATTTAAAAGTGGAAAGTCAGAAGTAGCACTTGCCAGCTTCAATATTTGGTATTATATTTTGTTACACTTGTTGTGACAAAGTGGAAATGTTCTTAATGTTTTCTCTGAATACTGTGTGGGTGCCTCAGTTTCCCCTGCAAGGTGCCAACTGAAGGTGTTGGGGAGAAAGAGATCAGGTGGCCTCCTTGTCCAGAAGAGACACAAAGGCCAAAAGAGGAAGTGTCAGTTTGGAGCTGGCTGGGGAAATGGGGAGAGGCCCTGCACTGGGGTCTGGGCTCCCCACCCCCCAAGATGGACCTGACTGAGGGGTTCTGTTTTCTTTACCTACAAGCTCTCTTTTAGACTGTGTTCCTGTCGTCTAATAAACCTTCTGTTTTACCAGCTGGCTGAGAGTCACGTCTGACTGTAGAGTTGGGGTGCAGGGACCTCTGGTTACCCCAGGACCTGCCTAGCAGGACCTGTCTGGGCAGACTCACTGTGGGAAGCGCACGGTGTGGAAGGCATGCTGAATGCTCTGAGGTCAGACCCAGGAAGGTGTAAGCTTCTTGCCCTGGAGACAGTCTGCTCAGAGAGAGGAGGCTCCCCCAGAGTCCTGACTGGCTTTGTATGGAGTAGTTCCAAAGCATCCCAGCATCCCCTTCCACACCATGAGCTTCCCGGAAGTGAACATATCCGCGTTTCTCCTTTGAGGAGTGGAGGGGGGGGGGGCAATGGGGTGCAACAGTGTGTCGGGGAGTGGAGGTGGGAGGAGAGTTTATAAACCCATGAATGTCTGTGATTAAACATGTGGATTCTTATTTGGCCTGCTGGGCAATTCACCATGAGAAAATACATGGCATTAAACTCCTGAGATCTTTGTTCACTTTCCTTTGTCCTCACCGGGCTCATTGTAATTCGCAGACCTTGAGCGCCACCAAGAGCACCAGCCTCACGCCATTGAAGAGGAAGGGTTTTTGTCTCGGCTTAGACCGGTTTTCACTCACTGTGATGCTGCACAGTAATACCGGGCGGTGTCCTCTGGCTTCAGGCTGTTCATGTCTAAATAAGCCAGGTTTGGGGAGTTGTCCCTGGAGGTAGTGAATTGTCCTTTGACAGAAGTGATGTAATAGTCCTTACTCCCATCGAAGAACATCACACTCCAGTCCCTATCCGGGAGCTTGTCGGAGCCAGTGTAAACCACTGTGGCTGAAATCAAATCCGGAGCCTTTATAGGTGAGGGGCAGAGATTGTCCCGGCTTTTGAATGTCTCCTCCAGACTCCACCAGGGGAGCTGAGCCCCAGCCCCTGAGGCTATAATAGCTCACTAATAGTCCAGATAATGGTGCTGATGCCAAAAATAATATTTACTAACTGTGCTGCTGCTAATATAATTGTTGCTTCTTTTACTATTGCTGCTGGTAATAATTCTGATTCGAATACTACCACAAATCATTTCAAACCAAGGATCTCTCTATTTTTTCACCAGAAGAAATACTCCCCTTGGAAAGCTGTCATAATGAGAAGGAAATGCAACCAAAACATCATGTGTATTTGCAGGCAAAAGTATCTAGATAGTTGGTCCGGTCACTGCACAGGCACTGAGAGTTGCAGGTTCTCCGCCCAAAGGGGAACTGCAGGATTTAAGGAGGGAATGCAATTACTCGAGTTGCATATCCTTGCTCTTCAAATGGAACCCCAGGGGCTGGGATTTCACTTCTCATTGAGGTCTCTTGTCCAGCACATGGGAGTATTGTGATATACTGTGAGACTCTGAGTGAATAGAATGATCTAAAGCACTGCATTTATCCATGCGGTAAAATGTAGCTCAGGACTGATTACAGCCTTGGATGATAAAAATACTCAGCTCTGTAAAGGATATTTGGGACAGGACAGTGAGCTTTAGTGTCCCCTTTTCCCAGGTGGATAAACTGAGGCACAGAGAAGGAAACTGATTTACTCATAGACTCATAGACTCATAGGTCAGAAGGGACCAATATGATCATCTAGTCTGACCTCCTGCACAAAGCAGGCCACAGAACCCTACCCACCCCCTTCTATAACAACCCCAAGCAGAGAATCCACCAGCAAGTGACCCATGCCCCACGCTGCAGGGGAAGGCGAAAAACCTCCAGAGCCTCTGCCAATCTGCCCTGGAGGAAAATTCCTTCCCAAATCCCAAATATGGCGATCAAGCTAAACCTGAGCATGTGGGCAAGGCTCCACCCCCTCAGCCAGAGTTATGAAAGAATTCTCTGCAAGTACTCCCATCGCCATCAACATCCCATCACAGACCATTGAGCAGACTATCTGCTGATTTGATAATCCAAGAACAATTGCCAAAAATTAAACTATCCTATCATATCATCCCTTCCATAAACTTATCAAGCTTAGTCTTAAAGCCAGATATGTCTTTTGCCCCCACTACTCCCCTTGGAAGGCTGTTCCAGAACTTCACTCCTCTAATGGTTAGAAACCTTCGTCTAATTTCAAGTCTGAACTTCCTAGTGTCCAGTTTGTACCCATTTGACCTTGTGTCTACATTAGTACTAAGCTTAAATAATTCCTCTCCCTCCCTAATGTTAATCCCCCTGATATATTTATATAGAGCAAGCATATCCCCCCGGAGTCTTCTTTTGGCTAGGCTAAACAAGCCAAGCTCTTTGAGTCTCCTTTCATAAGGCAGGTTTTCCATTCCTCGGATCATCCTAGTAGCCCGTCTCTGAACCTGTTTCCAGTTTGAATTCATCCTTCTTAAACATGGAGACCAGAACTGCACACAGTATTCCAGGTGAGGTCTCACCAGCGCCTTATACAACGGTACTAACACCTTCCTTATCTTTGCTGGAAATACCTCGCCTGATGCATCCTAAAACCGCATTTGCTTTTTAACGGCCATATCGCATTGGCGGCTCATAGTCATCCTGCGATCAACCAATACCCCAAGGTCCTCTCCTCCTCTGTTGTTTCCAACTGATGGGTCCCCAATGTATATCTAAATTCTTATTATTAATCCCTAAGTGCATGACCTTTGCACTTTTCACTATTAAATTTCATCCTATTACTATTACTCCAGTTTACAAGGTCATCCAGATCTTCCTGTATGGTATCCCGGTCCTTCTCTGTGTTAGCAATACCCCCCAGCTTTGTATCATCCGCAAACTTTATTAGCACATTCCCGCTCTTGTGCCAAGGTCAGTAATAAAAAGGTTAAATAAGATGGTCCAAAACCGATCCTTGAGGAACTCCACTAGTAACCTCCTCCAGCCTGACAGTTCACCCTTCAGTACGACCCGTTGGAGTCTCCCTTTAACAAATTCCTAATCCACCTTTCAATTTTCATATTCATGAACCCCATCTTTTCCAATTTAACTAACAATTCCCCATGTGGAACCATGTCAAATGCCTTACTGAAATCGAGGTAAATTAGATCTACTGCATTTCCTTTGTCTAAATAATCTGTCACCTCTCGAAGAAGGAGATCAGGTTGGTTTGGCATGATCTACCTCTAGTAAAACCATGTTGTAATTTGTCCCAATTACCATTGACCTCAATGTCCTTTACTACTTTCTCCTTCAATATTTTTTCCAAGACCTTACATACTACAGACGTCAAACTAACAGGCCTATAGTTACTCGGATCACCTTTTTTCCCTTTCTTGAAGATGGGAACATGTTAGCAATTCTCCAGTCGTACGGTACAACCCCGAGTTTACCGATTCATTAAAAATTCTTGCTAACGGGCTCGCAATTTCATGCGCCAGTTCCCTTTAATATTCTTGGATGGAGATTGTCCCGGGCATCTCCGATTTTGTCCCATTAAGCTGTTCTAGTTTGACTTCTACTCTGATGTGGTAATATCTACCTCCATATCCTCATTGCCCCGTTTAAACATCCTCCACATCATCACCTAAGCTCCTCATTAGCCTTATTAAAGAACTAGAGGCAAAGTACTTATTTAGATATTGGGCCATGCCTAGGTTATCCTTAAGCTCCATTCCATCCTCAGTGCTATGCGGTTCCGCTTCTTCTTTCTTTGTTTTCTTCTTATTTATGTGGCTATAGAACCTTTTACTATTGGTTTTAATTCCCTTTGCAAGGTTCAACTCTACACGGCTTTTAGCCTTCCTCACTTTATCCCTACATTGCCCAAGGCCTGTTCGAATAAAAGCCAGGTCTCCTGAGACCCAGCCCGGTGTTCTAGCCACCGCACTACACTGCCTGACACCTATTAATGCAGCATTTAAATAATGATTAGAGCACAGGGACTTGAACGTGGGCCTCCCTTGGTCCCAGAAGAATACCCTGAACGCCAGGCTATTGCTCTCTCCTCACAAAGGCTCTGTAAGGATTCTGTACCAAGTGGAACAACTTCAAACGCAGTTCTGTGGAGATGAGTCCACCGGAAAACCTTCTAGCCCGATCCCTGAGCATGCTCCTGGGAGCAGGGCCAGCTCCAGCCACCAGCTGACCAAGCACGTGCTTGGGGCAGCACCTTGGGGCAGGCGGTGTTCGAGTTTTTCTTTCTCTTTTTTTTTTTCGGTTCCTCGAGGCAGTGCTGGAGGGTTTCTTTTTTTGTTTCGGTGGCATGGTGCTTGAAGGGAGGCAGAGCTTAGGGAGGCCGGGCAGAGGTGGGGCCTTGCATGGCGCTTGGGGGGGTTCGGTGGCACAGCACTGAGGCGGGTACGGCTGCAGGGCAGGCTTTAGGCCTAGTCCACCAATTCCCCCAATTGGTCTCACGCCTAAGAGGACCCCGGGCCTAGTGAGAATCTCTTCCCTGGCTAGAGGGCCCTTTCTAATTTTTACTCACCTGGTGGTGCTCTGGGTCTTCGGTGGCACTTCGGCAAGGGGTTCTTCGCTCGCTCTGGGTCTTCCAGGGCAGATCCTTCAGTGTCCCTGAGGACCTAGAGTGAGTGAAGGACCTGTCCCATAGTCGAAGACTCAGAGCACTGTACAGTGAGTACAAGCCCCACGTATTTTTTTACGTTTTCTTTTTTTTAAGTCATCCCTGCCGGGCCCGTCAAAACTGTTCGAATTGGGCCCTGCACTTCTCAAAGCCGGCTCTGGCTGCAGAGAATACATCATATCTCTCTATGTGAGACAGATGCATGTATATCTATAATTCTCTATAGAGATAGAAAGAGAGTCATATACCTTTATTTGCTATTTGTGTCACTGTCTCTGATATTATGGGATAATATTAAAAAGGAAAAAAGTCAATGATGGTTATAAAGGAGATTAGAGAGATACAATATCAGATAGGAAACAGTCAGGATGAAAGTTTTAGGGTTCACTTAAATAGCTGAAAGCTAAGTAATAAAAATGATGACACAAGATGACAAAGCGCCAGGTTTAATTTTTAAAGCAAATTTTACTTAACATTTTCTACTGATGCCCAGGCAAATTTCCGTCTATGCAGAGCCCTTCCCTTCTATGGTGACAATGAATACACGATGTCAGGTAACACACACACTGAAACAATGTTAATGTCAGCTTTTGTCTTTTGGCCCCGCTCCCCTGCAGGACCCCCGCAACCTCCCGGTCCCACTCTCCAGGCTGGAGGGTGGCAAGTCCCGCAGCCCCCCTACCTTGACCAGAGCCCTGCAACCCCGCAGCACAGCTGTCCCCGCCAGATCCCCGCAACCCTGCGGTCCCGTTCCCTTGGCTGGAGCCCTGAAACCCCGCGGTCTTGCTACCCTGGTCACAGCGCGGTAGGTCCCATGGCCACGCTACTCTGGCCAAAGACCCGCAACCCCGCAGCCCCACTCTCTCGACCTGATCCCCGCAACCCCACGATCCCACTCCCCGGCGGGAGTCCTGCAACAGCACGGCCCCGCTACCACCGCCGGAATGCGGAAATCTGAAGTGCCGCCCAGAAAGTACATGCTCCACGAATCGGGCCCCACACTGGCTAAAGCCGGCCCTGCTCTTGGTGGTGCTCAAGGTCTGCGAGTTACAATGAGCGCGGTGAGGACAAAGAAAAGTGAACAAAGAAATTAGGAGTTTAATGCCATGTTCTTTTTCACGGTGAATTGCCCAGCAGGCCAAATAAGAATCCACACGTTTAATCACAGACATTCATAGGTTTATGAACACTCCTTCCACCTCCACTCCCCGACACTCTGTTGCATCCCATTGCACCCCCCTTCACCCCTCAAAGGAGAAACACGATGATGTTCTGGCTCAATAGCATCCTATCTCATACACCATGCTGACTCTCGTATCTGGCTTTGCACTGATTGACAGCACCACTGGGACGACATTCAAACAGAGAGACCTGGTTCTGTCAGTGCTTAGAATGAACTCGGGGCCTGATGTTCAGGCTCATATTCCTGCAACAGGAATGGGAGTGGGGATATGAATCAGAATGGAAGAGGAATCTCTGTGTGAACAGAAATGGGACTGTGAGCATGAAAGAGAATATGCACCGGAGTGTGACTGGAAGTGGAAATGGGAGTGTGTGGTTGAACAGGAAGGGGAATATAAACAGGAATAGTGGTGGGAATGGGAACATCAGCGTGTCTGTGAATGAGTCTGGGAATATTGAATGGAACATGCGTGACAGTGGGAATGAAATATGGGTTTCAGCGTGAATGGTTATAGTGTATGTAAATGGGAATGGAAATATTTTATTATTAATTTTTAGTAGCAGCAGCAGTAGAAGAAGACTCCCTCAATACAACATCTTGGAGATGGGTTTAAAAAACAATACTTCCATATCCTACAAGATGTTTAACCAGAAAAAGCAGAAAGCTTCTGTCTACACTATATTGCTTATTAATACTTAATTAGGGAAATGATGATGATTAGTGGGGGCAGAGTTGATGGCAGTTGTGATCCTAGCGCCTAGAGTCTCCAATCATAGGTTAGGATCCCATAGCGCTAGGCATGATACAAACACAGACCCTAAAACCTCTCTCTATTTATGCACTGAGTTTACAATCCTCATATAAATCGGAAGTGGAGTGGGACTGGGAATGGGAACAGAAATGTGAACAGGTATATGAATATATCAATCGTGAATAACAATCTCCCTTCAGTGCTGCATGAAGCCTCCCTCGACTCTACCCTAAAGCAAGAGTCCCAGAGACGCCGCTCTCGGCCCACTAATGTCAGGGAGGCTCAACTGCAAAATATTAACTCTGTCCTCAGACTTCCTCCCCCAACCCCCCACAGCTTCTCCCACGTACATGGACAGGCAGGCCCCAGACCTGGTCCAAAGCACGAGCCAGGCTTGCTCAGATCACGTTCCTAGTGTCATAGGTCATTTCAATGTAGCCGGTCACTGCTGGGAAGGGAAAGGGGCTTCCGTCCCAAATCCCTCCCAGCGCCCTGGGAAATCTTCCCTCCGCAGCAGGTGTCCCAGAACAATCAATCCCTGGGCTATGCCCCCTCTCAAGACATGGATCCCACTGACGGGAGGTTCTATCACCCCTCTGCGCATGGGACAGGGCTCTGCAGCTGCGTGTCGTCGTCCCCCCTCCCATCACGTTGCAATAACTTGGCCCTAAGTTCCTCTATGAGTAACGATAGTCACTGCAGGGAGCTCCCGGGTCCGAAAGTGTCGGGGGGGAGCAGGACCACGGGAGTTGCCGCGCTCCAGCCAGGGTAGCGGGGCTGCGGGACTCGCCACGCTTCTGCCGCGGCTGCGCTATTGCTGGGCTTGGGCCCTCTTAGGTGCAGGGCTGTCACCTCGGCAGGAGAGCGGCAAGTCCCGTGGCAAGTCCCACTACCCCGCCTGACACTGCTTCTGCTCACAGTGAAATCAGCAGCGAAATTGCCAAGGTCTAGTCCTGCCCTCAGTGACATGGATGAATATCGAAATAACGCCACAAATCTCAAGGCTGTGATCCTGGATTTGTACCAGCGGAAATGAGAGCAGTCTGGTTTTCATTGACTGAGCTAACAGCAGGCTTGGACCAGATGGTGAACGGGGTCTGATTCCAGTAGAGCTGGGTGGGAAATGGGTTGTTTCCCCTCCCCTGAAAACTGAAACTTTTCATCAAGAAAAGAAAAGAAAGAAAAGTGGGGAAAAAGAAATCCTGTAAAGTACAAAAAATCAACTACCAGCAATTAAAATGATGGGTTGTTTGGCCAAAAACCAAAATATTTTTTAGCCACATGCCAAAAATAGTTATTTTCCTTGAAAAAATAGTTTAGCTGAATACCTAAGTTTCCACTGCAGAAAAGCTCTGACAGGAATTTTTTTACTATCCATTTCAGTCATTGCTATGGCCTAATGACCATAGTGTTTGAGCACTTCACAATCTTTAGTGTATTTTGTGCTCATAATCTCTTGTGAAGTAGGGCAGTGTCATTATCCCCATTACACAGATGGGAAACCGAGGCAGCGAAAACCAGATTTTCAGAGGTATTTAGGTTCCTAAACACCCAGATAGGAAGCTATTGGGATTTTCAAAAGCACACAGGTGTCAAAAGCTCATTGAAATCAATGGGAGTCAGGCAACTCTCTACATCTTAAGCAGCCAAATATCTTAAAAAGATCTGGCCCGGGGTGAGCTAAACTGCTCAGGTGCTTGTGTAAAACCTGCTAGGGGCCTATCAGCAATTTTAGGTTCCTAAGTTTGAAAATCTGGGCCAGAGAGACTTGTGCAAGGGAAGTCTTGTGTCTGGGGAGGTTGTGGAATCTCTGTAATTAAAGATTTTTAAGAGCAGGTGTCATAAATATAAAGGGAAGGGTACCAACCTTCCTGTATACAGAACTGTAAAATTGCTCCTGGCCAGAGGCACAAAATGCTTTTACCTGTAAAGGGTTAAGAAGCTCAGGTAACCTGGCTGACACCTGACCCAAACAACCAAAAAGGGGACAAGATACTTTCAAATCTTGGTAGGGGGAAGTCTTTTGTTTGTGCTCTTAGTTTTAGTGGTGTTCGCTCTTGGGACTAAGAGGGACCAGACATCAATCCATGTTCTCTAAATCTTTCTGAACAAGTCTCTCATCTTTCAAACTTGCAAGGCGTATTAGTTTATCTTTGTTTTCTCAACTTGTGGATGTTCCCTTTGCTAGAGGGAGGTTTATCCCTGTTTTGTTGTAGAGGGGGTTCCTCTGGGCTCTTTGAATCTGATTACCCTGTAAAGTTATTTTCCATCCTGATTTTACAGAGGTGATTTTTACCTTTTCTTTTTAATAATATCTTTCTTTTAAGAACCTGACTGATTTTTCCATTGTCTAAAGACCCAGAGGTTTGGGTCTTTGATCACTTTGTAACCAATTGGTCAGGATATTATTCTTAAGCCTCCCCAGGAAAGGAGGTGTAAGGGCTTGGGGATATTTTGGGGTAAGAGGAACTCTAAGTGGTCCTTTCCTTGTTTCTTTTTAAATCACTTTGTCATGGCAGCATACCAGGTTTTAACCTAAGCTGGTAGAAATAAGCTTAGGGGGATTTCATGTGGGTCCCCACATCTGTACCCTAGAGTTCAGAGTGGGGAAGGAACCCTGACACAGACAAATCACTGTGGAATATCAGAGAACAAAAGACTCTGTTGATTGCTTCCCCCAAATACCCACAAACAGAGGTGCAGCTGGACTCCTCCCATTAGCTTGAGTTCTGAGAGAATGGAAAAAAATCCATAACAAGGAGAAACTGGATCTTCATGCTGTTTGGACTCTGAGAAGCAAGGATTACTAAGCATAAGCAAAAGATCTCTTGAGTTGAGCACAGTTAGCGCTAAAAGACATACAGAACTTGATTCTTATAGAAGCTTCTACCACCTTTTAGAAGCTAAGACTGTAGCTGGTTTGCGAGGGTATGTTTACTTGCTTTAACCTAGTAAAGAACTCTCTTCCTTCTGTTTTCTTAGCCAATAAATCTTTAGTTAACTCACTATAGGACTGGCTACAAGTCTTGTCTTTCATGTAGGATCTAAAAAGTAATTGATCTGGGGTAAGTGTTTGGTCCTCAGGGAAGGGCAAAAACCTGACTATTGTTTTGATTTTTGGTGTAATGGACCTCCTATCACAAAGGCAAGCTTTGGTAGATTGGCTCCACTGAGCAAAACCCACTTAATTAGCCTCTCAGAGTTGGTAGGACAACTCCCACCTTTTCATGTTCTCTTTATGTGCATAGAGCTCTCCTCAATATATGTTTTATTCTATGCATCTGACGAAGTGGGCTGTAGCCCACGAAAGCTTATGCTCAAATAAATTTGTTAGTCTCTAAGGTGCCACAAGTACTCCTGTTCTTTTTGCGGATACAGACTTACACAGCTGCTACTCTGCAATTAGACAAATTAGATGTCGTCAAGTCACCAGGCCCTGATGAAATGCATCCTAGAATACTCAAGAAGCTGATCGAGGAGATATCTGAGCCATTAGCAATTATCTTTGAATAGTCATGGAAGACAGGCGAAATTCCAGAAAACAGCTTGGTGAATTACAGACCGGTCAGCTTAACTTCTGTACCCAGAAAGATAATGGAGCAAATAATTAAGCAATCAATTTGCACACTTGTAGAAGATACTAAGGTGATGGGAAATCCACGCTGATTGTTACTTAAGAACAAATTACGTCAACCCAACCTGATAGCTTTCTTTGACAGGGTAACTAGTCTTGTGGATGAGAGGAAGCGATAGACATAGTATAGCTTGACTTGAGTAAGGCTTTTGGTTCTGTCTCACATGAGCTTCTCATTAACAAACTAGGAAATGCAACCTAGATGGAGCTACTTTAAGGTGGGTACAAAAGTGGTTGGAAAACCATTCCCAGAGAGCAGTTATCAGTGCTTCACAGTCATGCTGGAAGGACACTATAGTGGGGTTCCACAGGGATCATTTCTGGGTCTGATTCTGTTAAATATCTTCATCAATGATTTTGATCATGGCATAGAGAGCAGACTAATAAAGTTTGCAGATGATATGAAGCTGGGAGGGGTTGCAAGTGCTTTGGAGGATAGGATTAAAATTCAAAATGATCTGGATAAACTGGAGAAATGGTCTGAAGTACAGAGGATAAAATTCCATAAGGACAAATGCAAAGTACTCCCTTTAGGAAAGAACCAATCAGTTGCACACACACAACATAGGAAATGACTGCCTAGGAAGGAGTACTGTGGAAAGGGATGTGGGGGTCATAGTGGATCAGAAGCTAAATATTAGTCAACATGTAACACAGTTACAAAACAAAGCAAACATCATTCCGGGATGTACTGTAAGCAAGACACAAGAAGTAAATCTTCTGCTCTACTCCGTGCTGATTGTGCCTCAACTGGAGTATTGTGTCCAGTTCTGGGTGCAACATTTCAGAAAAGATGTCGACAAATTGGAGAAACTCCAGAGAAGAGCAATAAAGCTGATTAAAGGTCTAGATCACATGATCTATGAGGGAAGATTGAAAAAAATGGATTTGTTTAGTCTGCAGAAGAGAAGAGTGAGAGGGGACATGATAACAGTTTCCAAGTACATAAAAGGTGGTAACAAGGAGGAGGGAGAAGAATTGTTCTTCTTAACCCCTGAGAATAGGGCAAGAAGCTTCAGTTGGGCTTGAATTTGGCTTAAATGAGCTTAAATTGCAGCAAGGGTGGTTTTGGTTGGACATTAGGAAAAACTTCCTAACTGCCAGGGTGGTTACGCACTGGAATAAATTGCCTAGGGAGGTTGTGGAATCTCCAGCATTGGAGATTTTTAACAGCAGGTTAGACAAACACCTGTTAGGGATGGTCTAGATCATCATTTCTTATACTGGGGTCCATGGACCCTGGGTGTCCCCTAGGGTACCTCAGAGGGTCCATGGGCCCCGCTGATCAACTTCTCCACCTCACTCCCAGCACCTCCTTCACGCTAAAAGCCTGGCAGCACAGCTGGGTTAAGGCAGGCTTCCTACCTGCCCTAGCCCCGGGCTGCTCACAGAACTGGCCGGCACGTCTCTGTGGCCCTTAACGGGGAGGCAGGACGTCTCTGCACATGGCCCCTGCCCTGAGTGCCAGCTCTGCAACTCCCATCAACTCTGACTGTCAGAAGCTGGGACTGGACTACAGGTATGGACCACTACATCAATTGCCCTCTTCTGTTCATTCCTTCTGAAGCATCTGGCATCAGCCACTGTTCTAAGATAGGCTACTGGGCTAGACAGACTAATGATCTGACCCAGCATGGATGTTCCTATGTTCTAGACTAGGTTCTTGTACCAGTCCCTTTCAGCATAGTTGTGAACAATTATATTTTTGATTGTGGTTATAAAGTTGTTGTTCCTTTGAGATCACATTGTGATCCAAGAGAATTTAATCTTGCAAAGAGGGCTCTCAAATACTTTGTTCCTGTCCTTTCAGTCAAAAACATTATTACTCTCCCTGACACCCTGCAGAGCTGGAAATGGTGTGACAGAATACGAGGGAATTGTTAGAATTTCCCATACAGGTTGCTGTATAACCAACTCTCTGCTTCTTTTTCCCCTGGGACTTTCCTGGCCAGATCTTGGCAATGGTAGAATTCCATTCCACTGGGAAGCAGCTCACCATACTGGTCACACCTCTGCTGTAAGGGAAGATCTCATTTAATGATGCCAGGATGTGGGAATGCGAAGTCTAAAGGGGAAGAGGCTGATCCTGACCCCAGGCAATGCAGGGAAAAATTCTAGATGTGATTTCCACACCCCAAAATAGCCTGTCCCCTGCTGTCCCAATTTTTTTTTTTAATGCTTTTGTTGTCGATGCTTCCTGGGACCTGCATCATTCATCTGATTTTTCTGTGTGTGCAGTTGCAGTCATGGGGGTGGGATGGAGAGCACTTGAAAATTGCTGAGGGTCTTGAAGGACCACTTAATGATCTTTCCAAATATTGTTTGTACTGATAGGTAACTATTGTAAAGCGCTTTGGATAAGAACACTTTATAAACAAACATGTAAAACAATGTTGGGGTGAAGGGTCTGACCAGGAGTTAAGATATGGTAGGGGGCTCAGGGTTGGGGGTGCATGGTCTGGGAGGGAGTTAGGATATGGGAGAGAGATCAGGGTTTGACAGCGGGTTGGGGTGTGGAGTGCTTACCTGGGGCAGCTCCCGTTTGGTGCGAGGGGTATGGGTAGGGATAGGGGCTACAAGAGTCAGGGCAGGGAGTGTGGGGGGTGTGATGGAGGGTGTAGGAGTCAGAGGCCAGGGGCTGGGTGTGTGTCAGGGGATGCAGAAGTCAGGGCTGGGTATGCGTGGGGGGTGCAGAAGTCAGGTCATGGGACCGGGTAGGAGTGTGTAAGGGAGGTGCAAGAATGAGGGCTCAGGTTGTGGGGGTTGTAGGAGTCAAGGCTGGGGCCGTGGGGGTGTGGGGGGGTGCAGGAGTCAGGACAGGGGGGCTGGGGTGTGGGCTGGGATCACGGGGATGATCCCTGCCCTGAGAGGCTCAGGGCAGAGAGCTGGAGGCAGGTATGCGTAGAGGGAGTGGGAGGCCCTGCCTCTGCTCTGCCCTGCCCCTCCCCACCCCCTTGCCCAACTTCCCTCCCTCCTGCAATGCTGGCAAACAGCTGTTTGAGGGTGGGAGCAGCACTGGGAGGGAGGGGAGGGGAAGGGGCGGGAATGCAACACACTCGGGGAAGAGTCAGGGAAGAGATAGGGGAGGGGGGGAGCTAGGGTACCAGTGGGGGCAGAGCCTGTAGCAGGAGCCCCTGGAGCCCACAGGGCCAAGCTTCTGCCCCTGCAGCCACCTGGACTGGGGCCCCTGTTGGGGAGGCCCATGCCAGGGCACCCTGTGTTTCAGTGTAAATCTGCCTATATGCTAGAGATACAGTCTCTGCCCATCCTGACTAATAGCCATTGATGCACCTAGCCCCCATGAATTTATCTGCATTTATTTCCCCACTGTGAAGTATATTCTGTGTCCAGCCAGAGTCAGAGAAAATGGCTCTTATTTTGTGTATGGAAACCGCTTCCTGTTCTTGTACCAGTCCCTGCTCTGCTCTGTGTCTCTGTGTGAATCTGTTTTTCTGGCACAGTAAAAGGTGGCGGTGTCTGCAGCTGTCAGCGAGCGGAGCTCCTGGGAGACCTGTTTCTTGGCGGTGTCTGCAGAGAAGGTGGGTCGGCCTTGGAGAGACGGTGGAGCGTAGGAGGATATGCTCCCGCCATAAATCCCTCCCTCCCACTTGAACCCTTTCCCGGGGGCAGGGACGGCTTTAGATATTTTGCCACCCCAAGCATGGCAGGTAGGTGCTGCCAAAACCGCAGAACCAGTGGACCTCCTGCAGGCAAGCCACCAAAGGCAGCCTGCCTGCCCCCCTCACAGTGACCGGCAGGGTGCACCCCGCGGCTTGCTGCCCAAGGCACACACTTGGCGTGTTGGTGCCTGGAGCCGCCCCTGTTCAGGGCAAACTGAATCTTGGAAAGGCGGGAGGCAGTTGGTGGTTCCCGAGAGGTACTGCCGCAAACTGTTATACTTGGCCCATGATATCCCCCATCAGGGCAGCCGGCGCACAAGGCAAAGGCTGCTGCAGAACTTTTACTGGCCTGGAGTCTATGATGCTGTTCGACAGTATTGCAGATCCTGTGACCCCTGCCAGAGGGTGGGGAAGGCCCGGGACAAGGGTAAAGCACCACTGAGACCTTTGCCCATCATAGAGGAGCCTTTCCAGAAAGTGGACGTGAACATAGTGGGGCCCCTCAACAGGGTGACCATTCTGGTGGTGGTCGATTTCACTACGCGCTACCTCTAGGCGCTGGCCTTGTCCTCTGTCGAGGCAGACACCATGGCAGATGTACTGCTGACCATCTTCAGCAGAGTGGGGCTCCCCAAGGAGGTCCTTACGGACTAGGGGTCTAACTTCATGTCAACCCTGTTCCAGTGCCTGTGGGAGAAGTATAGGGTCTGACACACCTGGACCTCAGCCTACCACCCTCAGTCCAACAGGCTGGTGGAGAGATTCAATGGGACCCTAAAGAGGATGCTGAAAACCTTTATGGACCAGCAACCGCAGGACTGGGACAAGTATTTACCCCACCTGCTGTTCGCATATAGGGAATTTCCCCAGGAATCCACAGGGTTGTCCCCTTTCGAGTTGCTGTACGGGAGGAGGGTGAGGGGACCCCTGGACTTAATGAGGGCCAAGTGGGAGGGAAAGGCCTCTCCCAATGGGGAATCAGTGGTGCAGTATGTACTGACTTTCCGGAAAAAGCTCGTGGAGCTCATGGGCTTGGGTAGGGGAAACCTAGCAAGGGCCCAGAGGAAGCAGAAGGTCTGGTACGACTGCTCAGCATGTGCCCGCTCCTATGCTACCGGGGACCAGGTGATGGTCCTCATCCCCATGATGAAGAACAAGCTGCAAGCTGCCCCTTCAAAGACATCAGACAGGTAAACGAGGTGAACTATGTAGCGGAACTGTCCAATTGGGCACACAGCCACCGGATGTATCATGTCAACATGACGAAACCATACTGGGACAGGGAGAAGTTGGTGCTAGCTGTGTGTGGGCAGTGGGAGGAGAAGGGAGAGGATGCCCTGGTGGGACTCCTCCCTGAGGCTAGGGTTAACCCCTCGCTGGAATCAATTCCTATCTCAGAACAGCTAAACCCTGCCCAGCAGGCAGAGATCAGAGAGGTGCTGCATTCATATCGGCAGCTGTTTTCCAACAGGCCTGGGCTCACTAACCTGGCTGTCCACCAGGTGGAGACGGGAACCAACCCTCCCATCATGTGTTCCCCATTCAGGGTCACTGGGAAAACAGCCCAGGACCTAGAGAGAGAGGTCGGGGATACGCTGGCTTTAGGGGGTGATCCAGCCATCCGCCAGCCCCTGGGCCTCACCTGTGGTGCTGGTCCCCAAGAAGGACGGGTCGATCCAGTTCTGTGTGGACCAGAAGCTCAATGCCATCACCATGTCCGATGCCTACCCCATGTCTAGGACCGATGAGATTCTAGACAAGTTGGGAGGCACCCGGTACCTCACTATCATGGATCTTACCACAGGCTCCTGGCAGGTGCCTTTGGACCCGGAGGTGAGGGTGAAGTCTGCCTTCACCACCCTAATAGGGCTCTTCGAGCTCCTGGTCCTGCCTTTTGGTCTCAAGGGGGCACCTGACACCTTCCAGCACCTGGCGGATCAGTTGCTAAGCGGGATGGACGACTTTGCTCTGGCATATATTGATGATATCTATGTCTTTAGCCAGACCTGGGAGGAAGATGTGTCCCAGGTGAAGAGGGTGCTGGGTCACCTCCAGGATGCAGGACTGATCATAAAAGCTGAAAAGTGCAAGGTAAGGATGGCGGAGGTTTCATACCTGGGCCACAAGGTGGGAGGCAGCCACCTGAAGCCGGAGCCAGCCAAGGTGGAGGCAATCCAGGATTGCTCCCCAGACTAAGAAGCAGATCCAGGCTTTCATTGGGATGGCCAGGTACTACCGGAGGTTTCTGCCCCACTTAGCTCCCTGGCAGCTCCCCTCATGGAGCTGTGTAAGAAGAGAAAGCCGGACAAGGTGGTTTGGACCGAGCAGTGCCAGAGGGCTCTCTGTGAGCTGAAGGGGGCACTTATCCAGGGCCCGGTGATGGTAAACCCAGATTTTAACAAGCCCTTCCTGGAGTTCACCGACGCCTCAGACGCAGGGCTGGGGGTGGTGTTGATGGAAACTGATACTAAGGGGGAAAGACACCCCATTGTGTACCTGAGCAAAAAGCTGCTGCCCTGGGAGCAGCACTATGCAGCCCTAGGGAAGGAATGCCTGGCCATGGTGTGGGTCCTCAAAAAACTGCAGCCATATCTATTTGGGCAGCACTTCACTGTGTTCACTGACCATTCACCCCTGACATGGCTACATCAAATGAAAGGAGCTGATGCCAAGTTGCTGAGATGGAGCCTGCTCCTCCAGGGATATGACATGGAGGTGGTCCACGTGAGGTGGAGTGCCAATGTTATAGCCGATGCTTTATCACAGGGCGGGGGCCCTGAATTTCCTCAGGTCACTGGCTAAGTGACCCTGCTCCGTTCAGCCACAAAGGGGGGAGAGATGTGATGAAGTGGGGGGGTTTCTTGTTTTTTGTGTGTTTTCCAGTGGGTTGCATGCAGAGGGAGTGGGACTCAGTATCCCCGGGTGTTACGTGTGTCCCCCCGTTCTGTGGAGATGGGGGCCAGTAATAGAGGAGTGGGACACCCTCACAACAGCACCCCTTTTCCCCTATCTCCCCCCGCACAGCAATCAGGAGCTTCACGGGAGCAGATGCAAGGCAGAGGGCAGGGGCAGTACATGGCAGTGGGTTAGAGGGACACCTGAACAATTGATAGTCAGTTGATAGTCTGCTGCGTGGCTCTCGCACAGGGAACGTGGGGGAACTGATAGGGGGGCTGCCAGTCCACCCTGGTTCCAAGCCCCCACCACTAGCACTCCAATAGCCTGCTCTTTCTGCAAGCAGTGGACAAAGCAGGTGGCTGCCAAACACCACTAGAAGGCAGCATGGCGCAACTTGAAACAAGCAAGTTCTCTAATTCAGAGGTTCTCAAACTGTGGCCCAGCTCCATTCAGGTGGTCTGTGGAAAGTTCCCTCTAAGGTGCACTCCTGGGCAGCCGCACATGAGAGAATGAAGGGCCACCCGCCTAATGAGTGGAGCCGCGCAGGCGTGGCTTCTCTAATTAGATACCTGGACCCTGGAGAAGATGCACATGTAAGGTGAGGTGGTGGCCTTGGGGGCAACAGGGGGTAGGTGTGAGCATGCTGAGTACAAACCTGGGGTGGAGGGGCAGAGAAGAGGGGGTGGGGGAATTTGAGTTGTGCAGGGCTACAGCGGCCAGAGAAAGAGGCTCTAGGGCTACGGCTGATGGGGAGAGACCCCCTTCCTTCCCAGCTTCAGCTTTGTGGCTGCTCTGGCATGGGAGAGCCTCTTCCGCCCATTCTTTCCAGCCTGGACTCAAGGGCTGCTGCAGTGGTGGAGAGAGGGCACATCCATCACATTAGAAACGTTAAGAATACAGATAGTAAAATATGAGTTGTGTGCTTTTATGTGTAGGACAAAAAAGTTTATTATTAAGGGTTTTTTAATATAGTACTGTGATGCAGTGAGATGGTTCTTAAAGTTTTCTCTGAATCCTCTGTGGGTGCCTCAGTTTCCCCTATGCATTTCTGAAGTATTTTGGTGAGGGGGATAAAGGGGTATGACTGTTGCAGAGCCCTAGAGGGCCAGTGTGATGTCTTAAGCACAGAGACTGGCCAACTCCCTGTCTCCTGGCAAATGATGGCCTGGGCCAATCCCATTCAAAGTGCCAACTGAAGGTGTTGGAAAACAAAGAAATCAAGTGACCTCCTGGCATGGGAAAGAGACAAAGGACAGAGGAGAGGCTGGAGAGTTTCAGTTCAGAGCTGGCTGGGGAAATGGAGGAAGGCGCAGATATGGTCTAGCCTCCCTGCCCCCCAAGATGGACCTGACTGAAGGGTTCTATTCTCTGAACCAACAAACTCTGTTTTAGACCGTGTTCCTGTCATCTAATAAACCCTCTGTTTTACTGACTGGCTGAGAGTCACGTCTGACTGCACAGTTGGGGTGCAGGGCCCTCTGGCTTCCCTGGGAGCCCTTGTCTGTGCGAGTTTGCTCTGGGAAACACAAGGTGTGGAAGGGGATGCTGAATGCTTGGAGGTCAGACCCAGGAAGGTCGAAGCTGCGAAGCTTCTTGCTCTGGAGATAGTCTGGCCACAGAGAGAAGGCTCCGTGTGACAAGCACTTTTATCCAAAGTGCTTTACAATGGTTAGATAATGGTACAAATAACATTTGGAAAGATCATTAAGTGGTCTGCAAAGATCCTCAGCAATTTTCAAGTGGTCCGTGGAAAAAAACAGTCTGAGAGCCACTGCTCTCATTGATCATCACCTTAACAACAAAACAACGTTAATCGGGGCAACTTTAAGTGAGGAGTTACAAGGCTGTGGATGGGGCAGGACTTGGACCTGTTCTGGGCACCACCAATAATTATTCAAATCTACTGCTCCTGCCTGGGGACATATTGTCTTTCTCCCTGGCACCTTCCAGTGGAGGGAGGAATGTGACACATGAATAGGAGTCTCTTGCTGGCTTCCAGATAACCAGAGATGACCTGTGCCTGCCAATAGTGGGGATGGGAGGTGGGGGGCAGAGTGAGGGCAGCTGACTTCAGTAGTGTTACTGAGCATGCTCAGTCCATGTGAGCATGCTGAGTACAAACCTAGCAGCAACTTGGGGTGGGGGGAAGAGAGAGAGAGGATGCGACACTAGATGCCTTCTCCCCCCCACAGCGCCTCTGCCGATAACCAGCGATCGTGACTTGATTGTATTCAGTAAGGACCAATAGAGGACAGCTCCAAGCAGCCATATTTACATTTGGTGCAATGAAAGGGCTAACTTTTCAAACAGCTCTCTCCTTCTTGGGGTGGCAGCTGCCTCCTCTCCTGACTTGGCCCTCCAGCCCAGTCACTTCCAAACTTCTTCTCTTCCAAGGTTGTCTAGAAATAAAAGCCAAAGAATCAACACCCAACAAGGGCTAGTAGGTGTGAGGGGGAAATGCCTCCTGTGACAAAGTGAGGAGTTTTCTTGGTTTTTCCTTGTTTTCCAGTGGGTTGCATGCAGAGGGAGTGGGACTCATCGTCCCCGGGTCTTACTGGTTTAACAAGTTAAGGGGAGAGGGAGTTTGTTGTTACAGAGGACCGGAGAGGGAACTTGGGACCCCAGCTGATGGCCTGGAGAATGGATACCCCAGCAACTGGTGACTTGGTGACCGGGAGACGCAGCTCAGGAGTCACAGCTGGTTCTGGCCAGTGGGAGGACAAATGGGGCTGCAAAGAGAGGACCCCGGTGACCTAACCAGCCGGTTCCAGCCAGAGGGAGCCAGAGGAGGACTGAGAGGAGAGGAGGCCCAGGCCACCCTGTTTACCTGGAGAGAAGACAAGGGACAACAGCGGGGCTTGGGGCAGGGGATATCAGATGCCCAGCTGAGAAGCAGGGGGCTCAGCTAGGGGGGCTCTGGGCTGGAGAGGGGGAACAGGCAGAGCCCACCGGGATGCAGGGGGACTGGGATGTGCTGTGCTGAAGGAGGCCAGGCTTGAGGCCCTGAGAGTTTCCTTCGCTGTGTTCAATCCTCAATAAACCCTCCTGTTTTATGCTGGCTGGGAGTCGCTCCAGTCTAGAGGAGAGGGTTGCATCAATCTCTTTGGGGGTGAAGGCCCCAGGGGATCCAGAGCGAGTGGATTCCATGAGGGGGCCCACTGTGAGAAACAGGTGTGCTAAGGCCCAGAGAGGTGCAGCTCCAGGAGGTGGAGGGGCCTGACCCTGAGAGAGGATGGACCCCCAAGAAGGGCTGTCACACTGGAAGGGGCACCCCCTATGGACTGCACGGGGCCACGAGTGCGCATGATGTGAGTCTGTGACACCTCCCTCTCTGGGTATAACAGATGCACATCCTCTCTTCCCTCAGGGAGGGACCTTCAGGCAGTTGCTGAGGGACAGAGCCAGCCTTCCCTCAGGACCTGCCAGATAAAGGACCTTCCTCTTGCCAGGTCTGCCCACAAGTGAGCTGTTCTGCTCCCTTTGAAATCTACCCTCCTGTCTGTGCTTACCCTACAGCTGTGTTGGGGTGGGGCTGGCTGAGGCAAGAGCAGCTCCTTAATCCCTTGTTCCCCAGTGTGAGATTTGTATACCTCATCACAAGTCAGAGGTGACATTAACTTGAAGGACTTGCCGGTACTCCAGAGTCCTGCAGAGAGCAGGGGCCTCAACTGAAAGAGATGTGGCCTCTATCAGAAGAGGTGGGGCCTTTAAATCCTGGGGCTTTTAAATCAGGATTTAAAGGGCTCAGGGATTCAGCTGAACCTGAGTCGAGCCCTTTAAATCATCCCCGGAGCTACCAGCTACAGAGGCAGCTGGGAGCCCTGGGGTTTGGGCAGGGGTGAAAGTAATTTACATTTCTTACCCATATGGTCCAATCGCAAGCAACCCACCCACCTCTCCTACGTACTTCATGGATCCCTCCCACTGCACGACATCGATAGAGAAAATAAAGCTACTATTACTACTACCAGTGCTGCCTGGAATAAAACTTTACTGTTGGAACAAGCCTGAAAAAGTGAAAACTCACTGTCACATTTGTCTCCGTGTCTTCCCTCCTCCTCCAGCCGGGCTGCGGGCACTAGGCTCCGTGCTTTCTCCCTGCCTGGCACTGAGCAGCAGCTGCAGGAGCTTCCCTCTAGCTTGCAGCAGGGAGACTGGCTGAGGGAGGGAGAAGCCTGCCTCCTGCATAAGAACAGTTTAAACCAGGGATCGGCAACCTTTCAGCAGTGGTGTGCCGAGTCTTCACGTATACACTCTAATTTAAGGCTTCAAGTGCTGTAATACACTTGAATGTTTTTTAGAGGGTCTCTCTCTAAGTCTATACTATATAACCAAACTACTGTTATATGTAAAGTAAACAAGGTTTTCAAAATGTTTCAGAAGCTTTATTTAAAATTAAATTAAAATTCAGATCTTATTAGTTTAGTGTGATCCTTGCCCTTGCTTTTCCTTGCTGAGTTTTCCAATGTCTGGTGGCACCTATTTAAATACTTTAAGCTGCACACAGGCTTCTGAGTTGTAAGTTGATAACCAGCTGGCAGGAGGTCAGTGGCTGGAACCCCAGATCGGCAGCCTAGGTGAATGGAGCTGGTGGCTGGTAGGACTGAGCAGGGCCAAGAGTCTGGACCCTGGCTGGCAGGGGGCCTGCGCTGGAACTCCAACTGGAAGCAAAGTGAGTGGGGCTGCGGGGACCCCAGCTGGCAAGGGGCCAGCAGCCAGAACCCCAGAGCAGCAGGGGGCTGACCACCAGAGCTCTGGGGTTTCCACCACTGACTCCTGCCAGCTGGGGTCTCAGCCTGCTGCCAGCCTGTGGTTCCTTCCCCCAGGCCAGCAGCAGGTGCTGAGTGGGGCTGCTAAAGTACCAAGTGAAGGGGACTGACCTGGATGTCTCCCTTTCTCAGGGTCTTCTGAGCTGGAATTGTATTTTCCACAGGGCAGGATGAATGGCAGACGCCATTTGCTCAAAGAAACCGAACAGTGCTCCAGGTAAAGCTCAAACTCACCACCGCAACTTCCCTCCACTGGGAAGGTGACTGGTTTAAACCACCTAGGGCTGGAGCTTCTCAAGGATGAGCTTAAGGTGTCTCTTAGGAGGAGGAGGAGGAGGAGGAGGAAGAAGTGTCTCTTCCATTCCTGTCTAGCCCCACCTGTCTCTTGTCCTCCTTCAGCCTCTCTCCTTCCCTGCTGGGGCGATGCAGAGACAAACCCCTAGCTGGGGGAGTCCCAGAGAGGCTGGAGCCAGTGGAGTATGTGTGGACATGGAGAGGGTTGTGACTGTGTGCGTGTAGGGAATGAGTGATGGAAAACAAAGAGGAAGTGAAAGTGAGGCCCCTGTCTGCGTATTAGGACCCTGTGTGGCGCTGCCATTCCCCTTCCAGAACCTCTCCGACCTCATCTGTCACTGAACCCAGCACTTGTAACCTGCCTTCATCATAGATGTGCTGCGTAGCTGTGCCTCAGATAGCGAGTGTCCCTCTCAGACAGCAGAAGCAGATCACAGACTCAAGTAGGAGCGATGAGCAGATCCCCTGTCAGTGCTGCATTCACCTGGAAGGTGCTTCCCAAAACACAACACATCCCCTGTGTAAGAGAAACACCCTCCTCTCGCACACCCCTTGCTGCCACCACCTTACTTTGCTCTGCATGGGGCTGTTTGTCCTGTGGGATCTGGCTCTTTCTGGGAGGTCCACGGTCAGCCTTCAAAGAGCATTTGTGAAGCAGGAGTCATCCCCATGGCAATCGCTTCACTTTCTTTCTCAGGGCCACCTTCTTAGCTCTGGCTTTGGGGTTGGTTTTAGCCTTGCTCTCCCCTGTCCTGCTTCTCGGCGGGCTCTTGACCACCTCCTGGAGTTTGGCAGCTTTGACCTTTTGGGGTTTTTTTTCTTCCTTTTCTTGTCCCTGCTGCAGCCACCACTTTCTTAGGACTATTCCTAGACATGGGCATGGTGGCCTTCTGGGGATCCTGAAAGCTCTAGCCAGCTTCTGGGGGCTATTTTCCTGCTCAAAGCCACAGGCTGGTTCTTGTGCCTGTCCTGGGGCCCAGCTACTCTGGCTGACTGGGAAGGAGCCAAGGTGCTGCTGATCTCTGCTAACTCCTGAGCCCCAACTGGATGTGGTTCTTGTTCTTCTGCACAGCATCGCTCGTGGAGAACAAGGATCTGCAAATGTACAGTCATATTGTATCTTTGTTTAAATAATGAAAACAAACTAACGCCACAGAGGAGCGGAATGGATTTCAGCTGATGAACAGGTTTGCTCAGTGTTTGTAGATTTTAACAGGAAAAATGTTGAATGATTAAATTAATTTCACGTCCCCATTCAGCAGAACTCCTGAACATACAGGAGATGGATATGAAAATATATTTCAACTAAAAAAGAGAACATTTAAGAGAGCAGTTGGATTTGAACCAGAAACCTCTTGATCCACCATCAAATGCACCATCACTGAGCTCCCTGAGGCAGTTGCATGCTGGAGCCAGTGATCTTAAAGAGAGTGAAGGGGACACTTATTTCAAAGAGCTTCTCTTACATTCCCAGATGTGGGTGGTTTTAAAAATGGGGTTTCATTACATTTTCTTTCTGCATGTAAACACCACAGCTTGCACAATCCCCACAACTGCTCAGTCTCACCAGAGCACAATAACTTTGGATGCCCCACACCCAGCTACCCAGCTCTGTAGCCTTTAACCTCTTCAGTAGTTCTCCAGTGCCTTAAAGCCACAGGGCACATCATGTAACCTGACCCCATTAATCCCTATATCATTAATGACTGACTTCCCAAAGAATTCCCTTCTGACTGGAAGCAGAGAGCTCCTGGGAGCATCTGCCACCCCCCTGTCCCCTGGAGCAGAGGGGCTCAGGCAGTGGGCAGGGCCCATAGTGCACAGTCACTTTGTTATATTTTGCACACGTTCTGGGTCTGTGGGAGAATTCTTGTCTCCTGTACAGCAGGCCTGGGCTTAATTCGTGGTCAGTGCAGACCTGAATTTCATGCTTAGATGGGGCTCTGGGGAGCAGGGAGGGTTGTGTGATAAATTCCATACAACATCCCCCTTTGATCCAAGCCGAAGGACGTCTCAGCTCTGCACTATCCCCTTGGCAGCACCAAACACGGGATGTTTTCCACTGCCCAGGAGACCCCAGCCAGGCACTAAAGGCAGCCCCAGACTTTCCCTCTCGCTGCAGATAAAATGGGTGGGGAACCGCCCCCCCCCCATCGGAGAGATTTTAAATGGACATTTGAGAAGCAGAGAGAACGGGGGATTCAGGGGAGCCCAGAGAGCTGATCACTGGAGGGGGCGGGGCGAATCTCCCCGGATTTTATAGCCCGTGTGAGACACTGAGCGAGGAAAGGGGCAGAACTAGAGAGAATCTGTATCGGGGCCGAGAGGCAAGTGGCACAAACAGGGACAGGATCCAATTAAACTCCCATCCACCCCGAACCATCCGCCACATCCCTCCCCGGAATTTCTGGCTGCACAGAGTACTATTCAATTCAGCACACCCTGCCCGCCAGACTCCGGCTTTGGTTTTATTTATGCGTCTCCCTCCCTCCCGACACACCCCAGCCCGCAACAAGGACCCGCCCGGCTCCCAGGCAGCTCCCGCCCCCCACGCAGCAGGGGCGGGGACAAGATCCTTGAACTGCAGGCTCCACTGGAGCCGAGGCCAGCTCCGAGGCCTCTTCCAGCGCCAGGGGCATGAAAGTGCAGAACTTTTCCCGCCCGGCCCCAGCGCCACCGCCAGAGTCTCTCACTGACACCGGCTGTACACGAGCAGCAATAGCTTAGTTTCTCCCACCGCCCACCGGGCTCGCATGGACATGCCAGTTCAACGGCGGAACCCTCCCGTACCTGGGCTGGAAAGGTAGACGGACGCGCCCCAGGCAGCTGAGTTGTAGTTCGGATCCTCCTGGAGCGGAAGGGAACGTTGACGAGGAGGCGGAACCGGGGGCCGGAACGCGGAGAGGGGCGGGGCGTTCTGGCTGGCATCGGTGCGGGTCTGTGACCTCTCCGGCCCGGCTATGAAGGGTTGGCAGTGAAGCCCTTTCCTGATATCGCCAAAATGCCCTAGACGTCGGCGGAGAGAGAGACTCTTTCATTACCCCACGCCCCCCGTGCCCGGCCCTGGGCACCACCTCACGAATGGATCGCGCGCCTTCGCGGGCGCACCCGCTGCGGAGCGCAGCGCTCCAGGTACCGGAGAGGGGGCTGCCGCGTCGGGGGGATCTCGGGGATCCTGGGAAAGGGCGGATGTAATAGTGTCTGTGCACACGGATCAGAGTGGTCGGGGGAGTGCGGTGACCTCCCGAGGACGGGGAGAGATGGGGTGGGGGGCTGAGATCCCTGCGGATTACTCTGCCCCCCTACCATGATAAGAACGGGTGCCCCCAATCCCTCCAGGTAGTATATTCCTGCCCCCTTTCTCTCTCTATGAGAAACAGGTTAGAGCACATCCAGGGTGAAGCTACGTGCGCCCCCAAATCCCTTGAGAAATTCTGTCTAATAGTCTCCACCTCCCCCGATTGTTTTTGCTCTGTATTTTCCCTTCGAGAGTAGATCGTTTCACCAACGGATTTCCTGACCTCAGAAGAAACTGTGTGCGTTTGGGTGTGGCTGGGTGGTGAGGCCTTTGCTGGGGGTACAGCTGGGTCCGCTGATTTGCAGGGGACTCCATGGGGGACACTGGGATGAGGAATGTATGGCAGTCGGACCCTGACGTTTTCTTTATTGGGGATCGTAAGGTAGCTGGTTATAGAGTTGCGTTGGCGGAGGGGAGTTATTTGGTGGATCCCTCGGCTGGGGGATTGTCTTGCTCTGGGCTCATATGGGGTTGTCTGGGGCTGCTCACTCACACCATGTAGACCTTCTCGGTCTGCTGAGCAAGATTCGTGCCAGAATCCTGGCTTCAAGATCATGCCAGGCAGTCCCAGTCCAAACCCAGTCCACCATGATAAACTTTCTGTCCACTTACCAAACCTGTGGGCTAGATATGCTCAGAAGATATTTACCTTTCCATTTTACTCGCACTTGAAAACTGGCAGAACTTCGCGGTCTTCGTAGTTAGGTAAAGAATGTGTTTCCGAAGTTTCCACCCCCCCCCCCCCCGCCCAGTCTTTGGTCTAGAATTGGGGGATGAGAGGTGGGAAGGGGTTCAGCACTCCAACCAATGGTCTCTTCCACAGCATTCGAGACTGCATCCTTTTCTGATAATCGCTGTTTCATTGTACGAATATCATTGTAATGTCAGAGTCATCTGCATTGGAAACGAACAGAGGACTGTACTCCAGATGGACAATGAGCAAATGAGATTAGCAATTCTCCCTGGAGAGGGGCTTCATTAGCCGGTCTCGGTCCCAAGAGTAGACGTAAAGGAAGGGAAGATCTGCTCAAATGCTCTGTGTCCCTCTCTTGCTCATGAGACAGTTGGGGTTCAGCTTCCTGGAATCAGACCTGCATAGCCTCTCGATGTGATCTTGGATCCAGCTAAGCAGCTGCTGCCTCCCACGGGGTTCTGTGCTTGTCGGAATGTGACCTTTATTAAAACTGTTCCTTCTGCCTGGCCCAGGATGACTTCTCCAGCTTATATCTAGCCCTTGGGGCAGAGCCTGTCCCTTTTGTTACAAAGCTACCGAAGAAGGTAACTGAAAGACCTCTGGGAAAGTGCTGGGGACTAGTAAGAAAGTGACTCTACACAAACCAGCCCTCCTCATTTCCCATCCATAGCATATGCCAGATAGCAAATCCAACCATGGGTAGAGCAGAGCCACCAGGAGTGAGAGGACAGGGGAAGAGAGAACTGAAAGGTGGCTGTGGAGAAAATGATGGGAAGGGAGATTTCCAGCTCTCTAATCCACCCGAGTACCCGTGTCATGTATTGCAGCAATCCCCTGGTCAGAACCACTTTCTCCAGTCAAGCAAGAAAAGAACAACAGAGGAAAAGCCAGTTCCTGACTCATTATCCCCGCGGGGGTCTGACCTGGCTGTGGGGTGCAGTGTCTGATGGAAATCCTACGAATGACTCCATTTGGTTCTGGCTCTGTTTCTTAAGCTCTTAGTTGGTCAGAGACTTTGGTTTGGCGATGGGGGGAGGGAAAGGGAGGTTATAAATATGTCTGTGGGGCTTAAGCTCGGGCAGGAGGGCAGGTGCCTACACTGTAGTAAAGAGATTGAGCTATTTTACCCAGGATGGCAGATATCTGTAAGGTATGTACTGTCTGCAGGGAAAGGGCCATTGGAGAATCGCCTGGAATTTAACTAAAGCCAGTTCTGAAACCCCCACACTGCCCTTTCTTCACCCTTCAGCTGCACAATAGACGTTATTTTGCTCCAGCTCATCCCACCCCCTAGCAGGAGAGGTGAGAAAATGACTCCAGCGCTATAGCCTGTTCAGGTAGGGAATTTATATCAGGGGTGACTGGTGGGGTCCCATGCTGGAGGAGAGGGACAGCAATAGTCCCGGAAGATGGGAGATTTGCATCAAGTCCTCGGTTTATGGAGCGGACGGGCAGGAATTGCACAGGGTGGCGGAAAGGGAGGAGGACAGATGTGACAAACCTGCTGTGGAGTTTTTAATAAGAGTGGCCCCCAGTTATTACTATGAGAACAGACCCATAAGATTAGGAGGTTGGAAAATACCGAATTGTGAAACACAGAAATATACCCACTACACGACTAAGTAAAACTACGAACCAGACTTTATCCAGTGCGGGAACTGTTGCCTGCCCTGGAGCGCCAACGGCTCTGCTGTAGAGTATTGAAAGGGGCACCCAGTGATGGTTTGTAGGGCAAATTCCCGTTCCTTCAGTTATCCAGCTCTCACAATGGAGGACGTGTTGGCTTCCACCAGGGAAGCTCACCTGGTTCCTGGCTAGGGCTTCGTTTCCATCGCCTGTATCGGTCTGTGCTAGTAGGCGTGTGATGGAGCTGTGCTGGGAGATTAAATAAGGGCTCAATTCATCCCACTTCAACCTGGTGTTTCAGGATGCCCTGAGTAGGGTGGCGTGTGAACGGTCTGACTGTGATCCACACCCAGAGCTTGCATTATGAAATAATTGGCTCTCATCCCCCATATATAGATTGGGAGTGAGAGTGGGGCATCAGGTACTTGAGGTGTGGAGTAACCCGCTCATCCAATCCTTGCTTTCAGGGGCGTATCTGGTGACGCTTATTCGTATCGAGGTGTACTTTTGTATATTTTACCAGGGATAGAGTGGGGCCTGCCTGGACTCTGCTATCAGAGAGCCCTCTAAGAGATGTCATGGGTCGTATGCATGGAGATCATGAAAATGTGACCTCTGCTGTAAGGATTCTGTCTCCTCAGTTCTGATAAGGGGAAATGGTGGATAGTTGAAAGATACACTCAACTTAGCCAGCCCACAGGGGCCAACCCTCGCTCTGGGCCCTGTTCTCTGCATCACCCATATGCAGTACGGACATGACCACTGCCACAGACCACTCCCACTGCTAGCATGAATCTTTGGGACAGAGCCCATAGTAGCTCAGTATTGCAGCAGTGTCCAAATATCTCCTGTGCACAAGTAAAGCTACCTTTGGGAGAAGAGGTATGGGGCGACCAATCTGCATTGTAATGTATGCTCCTAGCAAAAGCTCACTCGGGATTCTTTGTATGAAGAAAGTAAACTGCAACAGGCATTTTTATGAGATATACAACAGTTAGCATAGGTATGCTTTAACACAGCATCAATCACAGCACGACACACATCTCTCTCGTGCTCTTCTCTCCTCTCCCCCCCCCCCGTCCCTCCCTCCCCCCTGCCAGTCATAGTTACCAGTCTGTTGGAGCTTGAGTCAATCTAACTGACCATTAGATTGAGCAGGAGTGTGGAACTGGGCTCTTGTCAGTTGCGATCCAATGCTTCTGGAGTGTGGCAAGACAAACCCAAAGTCCCATGGCCAAGCACCCTGGTTCTTATAGGTTTTTTTCCTTTGTTGAAGTCTGTGGATTTTGCTGTGTCAGTTTGTGATGGGTTACTTCTTAATTGGTGTAAATATTCCAATATACCTCCGAGACAGTCATCCTGTCCTTTGTTCTGATTTAATCAATCGTCCTCAGGGGTGCCAGCCTTTATCTCAGGGTCATCAATCTGCCCTTCGTTATGGATGTGCATTAATGAGTCTTTGATGTCCATTAAGTCTCTTTACTTCTTCCTTGACTCTGGCTATAACAATGGTCTTTACACCTTATCTTTTCCTGATGCATACATCCTCATTCATACAAACCGATTGAAAATACAAACAGTAGTATGTTATATCGAGCAAAAAGGCATTGCAAATTCAACCTTGCCTTCAATATTTCTCTAATCTACTTAACAGACACAATAGAGAATCCTGTCTCTTACTTACTAAACCTTAAAACAAAGAAATGTGTATTTAACTAGAGTGCCTAATTTGTAATACAAATAGGAAACCATAGTAGACAGTATAACTTATCCTAAAAGGAAAGGTGACCATAATCAGTCAGAAGGATTGTTCTGGTCTGTCATTCCTTTCTGCTATTCAGAAAGGGTGGCTGACAGGATGAAATCAAATTGTACATTAATTCTTACAGTACATTATAAAATCCAGCTCCTACAGCCGTATTCGAGATGTGGGTGTACCATAGATTTATATATATATACAGGCAATATATTTTCTGTCTTATCTATCCCTTGCTTAATGATTCCCAACATTCTATTTGCTTTTTGACTCCTGCTGCACACTGAGTGGATGTTTTCAGAGAACTATCCACAGTGACTCCAAGATCTCTCTC